>NW_005871303.1:1253045-1312176 GCF_000147115.1 Myotis lucifugus
TCATAATTGCCAGGTTGGTGTGGCTCAATGGTTGAGCATCAATCCATGAACCAGGAGGTCACGGTTTGATTCCCAGTCAGGGCATATGCCCGGGTTGCAGGCTCGATCCCTAGTGCGGGGCATGAAGGAGGCAGCCAGTTGATGATTCTCTCTCATCATTGATGTTTCTATCGCTCTCTCCCTCTCTCTGAAATCAATTAAAAAACAAACAAACAAAAACTGGCTCATAATTATTGACACTCTTCATTCCTGTGGTCCAGGGGCATTTATATTATCATCAGTTTCTAGAACTCACAGAATTATAAAACATTCCAGAGGTAAGTCAAGGTAGAGACACCCCAATAGGTGAGCTGAACAGGACCCTGACATTTTTTTGCCCATTTAAAGTCACAATTTTTTCTGGAAATTTAAAAAATACTCTGATGAGCAAACCTGCTTCCATCAATGTGGAGGAACTGGTAACCTACTACTGCCTTAAAGAAATTTAAACCAGAAAACGTCTGAACAGTGGTTTTCAAACATCAGACATCAGGCGGGACAGGGCAGTACCTGAGAGAGGGGACAGGCTCAACAGCTTAGAACAGGGGTGGGCAAACTTTTTGACTCGAGGGCCACAATGGGTTCTTAAACTGGACCGGAGGGCCGGAACAAAAGCATGGATGGAGTGTTTGTGTGAACTAATATAAATTCGAAGTAAACATCATTACATAAAAGGGTACGGTCTTTTTTTTTTTTAGTTTTATTCATTTCAAACGGGCCGTAGTTTGCCCACGGCTGACTTAGAACCAGGAGAGGATTTCCAGGCGGGTACCTAGCCAGGTAAAGTCACAGTTTTATTATTTACATCCTGCCCACAATTTCCAGGCAGGCGAAGAAGCAGGAAGACAGGACCCCAAGCGGGAGGGTCCGCCCTGGGTGTGGCTGAGGGCTGTGTCTGTGTGACCTGGGAGAACTGCTCCTGGCTTCACTGGGTCCTTGCTCTGGTTGTTTTCACTGATTGCTGCTGCTCCTTGTTTTTTCCTTATTTTCCGATCACTTTGGATTGAATTTGCTCTCCTATGTCTGATTTCTTAAGGTAGAATACAAAATTGGCCAATTTCAGAAACTTGACATGGGCATCATCACTAAAGACTCTGCAGCATTAAAAAGGTAATAAGGAAATATCGTGAAAAACATATGTCAATAAATTTGAAAACTATTGTGAAAGGAACAGATTTTTGGAGAAACAAAGTACCAAAGCTTAGCCAAGAAGCAATAAATGCCCTATCGATTCGGTTGAAATGTTGCCCAACTTTCCTACAGAAAACTTTTAGGACCAGATGGTTTTCCTGGCAAATTCTGTTGAGCATTTAAGGGGGAAACAGCAGTTACACAGAAACTCGTAAAGAAGATAGAAGCACAGTGGTGCTCCCTAAGCCATGCTGTGGCACGGCCACTACCTGATGGCAGAGGCAGAGACGCCACATCATAAAACCAATCCTCCACGAAACGAAGGCAGAAATCCATGAAACTAACAGATCAGATGTATAAAAGTATGTCTGTTATATATCAACAAATATGTGATACACACACAGCAGATAAACAACAGTGTATTAAAAGTTATTACAGCATCACCAAGGAATGTCAGCCTGGATTAACATTCACAAATTAGTCAATGGAATTCGCATGCCAGCAATTGAAGAAGAAAACACATCATCTCAATAGATGCAGGGAATGCTTTTGACAGGATTCAGAACCATTTCTGATGAAAACTCCCAGCATTGAAGACTCGAGGGGAACGCCTCGGCCTGCAAAGAGCTTCTGCAGAAACCCCACAGCTGACGTGCTCCCAGAGGTGGAAGACGGCGTGGGAGCAGAGCCAGGGTGCAGGGCTCCCTCCCTCTCCACGGCGCTGGAGGTCCTCGCCAGTCCACAGGGGGAGGGGAAGGAAGAGACAGGCAGATTGGAAAGGGAGAAAGAAAGCTCTCTCCATTGGCAGAAGACTGGACTGCCCTTTAGAAAAGCCTGAAGAGCCCACACAGACTTTACTCTGACAAATATCAGTGAGTTTAGTAGTTAGTCTGCAAGATACGAGGTCAATTTGAAATTCTTTGTTTTATATTAGCTAGCTAGGAACAATTGAAACTTCAGAAATAACATCTGGAATAGCACTGACGTATTTGGATATAAATCTAATAAAATACATTAATATGTGTACACTGAAAACTATGAAACACCGATGAAGGAAATCGAGAATTTATGAAGAAATGGACAGAGACACCACGTGCCTGGTTGGAAGACTCGTGTTAGCACGTTAGCTCCACTGATTGACCTGTGATCTGCCGCACTTCCAGCCGGAATCTCTGCAGGGTGTCAGAGAGCCGACTACAGGATGCTTCTAACATTGATGGGGCAGCAAAGGAATGAGAATAAACAAGGCAGTTTTGGAAAAAAGCCAGTAAACTTGAAGGAGTCACACTTTCTGATTTCAAGACTTACTGTAAATCAATTGTATTCAAGACAGTGAACTTTTGGCAGAAGGACAGAGGTGTGGGTCATGGAGCAGAAATGAACCTACACATACAGCCCAGTACCTGATGGAGGAGATGGTGGTTCATTAGAGAAAGGGCAGTCTTTTCAACCATCCATGCTGGGACAATTGGACATCCATATACAAAAAAAGTTTTTTCTGTATGTTGCACCATTCACAAACATTAAATTCTTAAAGAAGAATGTTGATCTTAAAATTATACAAGTTCTAGGAGAAAACTTACTGGTAAGACAGACATTGTTGTGACTTTACATTAAGCAAGGATTTCTTCACTATGACACCAAAAGCACAATTTACAGAAGCAAAATATTGATGATAAGTTAGAACTTATAATTAGGAACTTCTGCTCTCTGTATGACACTGTTAAAGAATGAAAAGATATGTCACAGATGGGGGTGGAAATATGTGCAAATCACATGCGACGAAGGACTGGAAAATAGAAAGAACTCTCTAAAGCCAATGAGAAAGCAAAGCCCCAGTTTACAAATGAGTAAAAGGTTTGAACAGGCATCTCACCAAAGAAAATGCACAATAATAAATAAGCACATGAAAAGATGCTCAACATCTCTAGTCTTTAGGGAAATGCGAGTGAAAACCAGTGAGATATCAATACAAATTCATCGTTAGAGTGGTTGAAATTAACAAAACGAAATAGGAAAACCCTGAGAATATGTGGGAGAGGAACCCTCACACCCTGCCTGTGGAAATGCAGAATGGTGCCTCACTCCTGAAGTTACAAGTACCCTCCAAGTGACCCTGAATCCCACCCCATGTGTTTACCCAATTGACATGCAAATGTCTCTTTACTCAGGGACCTGAAACAAATGTTTGCAGCTGCTTTGTGAGCCCCTGTGAGAGAAGCCAGATTCAGGCCTGCATGCCCTCCGTGTCCATCTATCCAGCCTGAGGGACAGCCAGACTGTGGGGACAGGAGGGACCTGGTGCTGCAGGAGCACAGGTCTTGGGAGGAGGGGAGAAGCAAGGCACCAGGTGTTTGTGGCATGATGTCACTGCTCTGTATTCTGGTGAGGCCCCCAGTCTTCCCTGTGGCTCTTTTGCCCTCTATCTGGGCTGTGGCCTGTGGGGCTCAGGGCCCTGCTCTCTCCCAGCTCCCCCACTGCACAGCCACGGTGAGTCCCATCTCCAGGTGCTCCTGACTCCCCAGGTTTTGATTTCAGGCCGGAGCCTTTCTGTTCTTTCCAGACGTACCTGTGTACCTGTCCAGCTCCCTGGCTCTTTAGATTTTGAGTGTCTCCACCCTCTGCCCCCACAGACAGCTGGCTTCCTCCAGCCCATCCGGGTCCCACTGGACCCTCTCTGTCTCTCCCATCTCCCATCTCCCATCCCACCTGTCAGTGCCTTGTACTCCCTGGCTGGCTGCACTGGCTTCCTCCAGCCTCTGCCTCCTTCCTGCCTCCTCTCCACCTGGCAGCCCCAACAGGGCCAGGTCCTCACAGGCCCTTTAAGGTCCTGTGTGAGCTCACAGCCCTGCTCCGATGGTCTGGACTTAGAATGATTTGGGGAAATAGCTTATGCTGTAATGTTCATTGTCATGTTGAAGATAGCTATATTGAATTCATGCGCATAGAAATGCTAGAATTGCTGCTGGATTCTAGGTGATCTGTGGGCTCATGTTTCCCCTCCTGTTCCTCCCATGTGGTTCCTGCTGCTGTGCAGGGCACCGCTGCCAGTTGCACCTGACCTTCTTCCCCCATCGGAGCAGCGGTGGTGTGGCCATGCTCAGCACCCCATTTTACAGATGAGAACAGTGAGGTTTGAAGAGGGCATGAGAGGCTCCTAGGCCCCACAGCGAAGTAGTCGAGTCACAAGATGGAGCCCGTGATTCCAAAGGCCATACCAGTGGCTAAGCAGGGGACGTGGATCCGGTGACAGGTCTCACTGCGGGTGCCTGTCAGGAGGTTCTGAAGAGACTGGACTGTGTGTCCATCGATGGAGGAGAGGGTAGTGGAGTCGGGTCAGCAGTGCTGGCAGGGGTGAGGTGTGCCTCCCCCGCCAGGCAGGGTGGAGGAAGAAGGCAGCAGAAATGGGGAGGTGGCCCTTTCAGTGACAGAGAGCAGGCCACCTGCTGCAGGGGAGCAGAGAGGGCAGATCTGACCCTTGAGCAAAGAGGAGGATCTCAGTTGGACCAGTAGGCAGGGTGGGACCTCACGACCTGAGGGAAGAGGAGTGACAGCTCCTCTGGGAGCTCTTCGGGGCTCACTTGGGATTCTCAATGGGGGTGACGAGGAGACAGTGTCCGGCGACATCTGGGAGGGTGCAGCTGGGGCTATCCTGGGGGCCAGGGCAGGTCCTTTGGAAGATTAGGGCTGGCGGGAGGGGTCTTGATAAGGAAGAAACAGTCATTGGTGGCTGGGAGGGCAGCTGAGGGTCAGGGGCTGTGGGATGCCACTGCGATGGAGCAGAGAGGGCAGGTTTATCTGGCCCCTGAGTGGTCACAGTCCCCTATGAACTTGATATGGTCCAGCAGCCATAGGGCTGAATGGAAGTCTGCTAGGCAGGCTGGCTTCAGGGAGAAGGTTCCCAGAGGTGGCTCTGTGGCATCTTGCACTGTGACCTTGAGGCTGTGGTCACCACTGGCCCCTGCAGTCAGTACGAAGACAGGTGAGTGCCTGAGGCGTGGCAGGAGCCCATGTGCTCCTGCTTGCTCCCTCAGAGGGAAAGTGCTTTCTGGTTAAGATTCATCAGTTCACGTGGAGCTTTGATGTCCCGGATCTACAGGTTTGGTGAAGTGTCCCTACGTCCACATCTCTGTCTCTGAAAATGCAGCCTCTTGTCCAGCTGTCCAGATCAGTGTAAATAAATGGTGGCTCTCCTGCCCAGGGGCCTGCTGCTCAGCCTTCGCAGTCAGCCCTTCAGCCCACCCAGTGCCTACCAAGAAAACCCTAGATCTGCTTCAGAGTGGACGGTGGTTCGCACATCCTGAGCACGTGGGCAGGGAGACACCTTCACTGATGGGCGGCCATGAGGCCTGAGGGGGAGGTCACACAAATGTGTGGCTTCCCGTGTGCACGAAGCAAGGAGGCGTGCCTGCTGTCCACACTGCTGGCAGCCACTGCCCCCATCGGTGGACTCCAGGAGGGTGTCCGATCAGGGCCGCACGGAGCTGCACCCACACAGCACAGCCCTGGAAAGAGGAGTTGGCAGCCTGGGCATCTACCCCAGGCCGAGGGTGAGCAGATGAGCTCAGGGCAGGGTGTTTGCAGAGCGCAGCTGGTAAGTGGCAGCCCTCTTTTCCTCTCAAGAAATTCTTTGTCCTTTTTCTACTCCTTATCTTGGGTATCAGGATCCCACTGGGCTGTTTGGAGGATGTAATTCCTTTTTAGGTCACTCAGATACTCCTCTTTGGAGAAAGCCTAACAAGGCCTGGCCGTTTCTATTTTTAACGCTGACTCCTGGCCAGCAAGGGGCTGTGACGGACTGCCGTGCGCTGCCTGGGAACCCAGAGCTGCCCCTGCTCGCCACCTGCATAGCGTCAGGAACAGGGAGCTGCTTTCTGTTTGGCTGGTTGCTGTGTTGTTGTTTTTAATTCTCTCTGCTCTTTCCTGCCAAAATTTGTAATTCGCTCTTTTCCAAAATAGTTTTCTTTAGCTTTCCTATGAAAGAACCCACGTATTTTTATCAGTTGCCTATTTCCCCCTAAAGTTAGAAGCAGCTCCTTTTTTTGTAGAATTTTGGTCAAGCAAATGTGCAGCTTTGGGCAGTGACTCGAGTGTGGTCCCAGGTGAAGGCAGGCCAGCCTCACTGTCAGGCAGGATGTGAGCTGCAGCTGGGATGGGCGGAGGCCCTGTTGAATTCTTGCTTTACTGAGATGCATTTCCCAGCCCAGACAAGATCCCTGCCCTGCACTGTCCTCAAGATGTCAGTGCCGTCAGCCTTGCAGGGATCTTGTCCAGGACCATCCAGGTTCCAGAGCCCCTTCCCAGCCTGGGGAAGGCCAGCAGCTCTGTCCCACAGCCCATCTTCCAGCATTCAGGGTGGCGTGGACTCATACCACCAGGCAGGGGCCCCCACTGTGTCCAGTCTGTGTGCAGTGACCATCCATGAGCATAGGCTCCTAGGAAGTGGACACTCAGAGAGCCCTGGGCACGGGCATGGGGTCCCTCCAGGAAGTGACAGAGCAGCATCCAAGCGGCATGCTTCTGGGACCGCCCTGCCCTGCAGAGTGACCTGGGCCAGTTTGAGGGAGCTGGCAGATGCCAGGAATGGGAGCCATGTGCTCATTAGAGCAGTATTAAGCATCTAATTCTATAAGCCTCCAACTGAGTAAATCATATTAAAACCAAAGGTAGCGAGTGCCTGGCACTCATCACTTCCTAATGGCTTTCTATGTGTTACTGTTGGGATCCTGGTTATTTATGTTGTGTCTTAGCAGGGAGCTATAGCAGTGTGTGCCCGAACTCTGTGTTCTGTGACGTCACATCAGGAGCTGGACATGGGCCTCGTGGGGGTGTTTGCACAGTGAAACTGGTTTTGCCCCAGTGAGCTGGCTGTCTGACACTTACCAGCACGCCATGCCTGCACAGCAGGTTGAGCAGGTGCTGTCTCGCTGACCATTGAGGACACATCTGTCCCGAGGGCCGTGATTCCTGGGATGTTCAGAAACCAGCCTTGGCTTTCTTTTTCAAGCTGCAACACAAGTCCCACCTGTTACTGGGGTTCTGTTGGTGAGTGCCCGGTGGAGGGCATGGTCCAGTCTGACAGCCCCGGGAGCCCAGCCTCTGCTCCCATCTGCCTTACTTCCTGAGTCAGCGAGAGTTATGGTGCCATCACAGAGGCTTACATTTGCCCCATGGAGTACCCCACAGCATCACTCACTTGCAGAGAAAATATTTTTACTCTTAGCAAAAATTTCCCACAGCATGTCACGAAAATGATCATCTTCCGATGAGCGATTTTGAATTTCTCATCTTAAGCAGTAATTAAATGTCTTTGAAATGAAGTCTCTAAGTTGTGTGTCTCAGGCTGCCCTTTGAGTGATGTGGTTACAGATGCCCAAGTGCTGGAGGTCTTACCATCTGATCAGGGCACCTGCCTTCCCGAGAGTTGGCTGGCAGAGTAGTTTTCCAGCTGCTTCCAGAGAGGGGGGTAAGAAGAGACCTTAGTATCTCTTTCCTGCTTGCCTTCCGTTAAGGAGCCAGGGAAGATCAAAGATTAATTGGAAATCACATTTCCCATGCTCATAGGGCAGCGTCGAGCAGCGTCCAGCCCAGATTGACCTCCAATGGGCCAGACAGTGCTGCCCTGGGTGGCAGGACGGTGAGGAATCCTTTGGGTTTCTGGTTTTGATCTCACTGAGTTCAATGAGTGTGGTCAGCAAACTTTTTATTATGGCGAATTTCAAACTTACAGAGAAAGGACAGTACAGTGAACTCCATTCAACAGTTTCCAACTCACGGCCAGTTTATTTCAATTGTGCCTCCACCCACGCCTCCCGCCCCATAACCACTTAAAGCAGCAACTGGTCTGTGTCATTTACTGATGAGTACTCCAGTATGTCTCTCTAAAAGATTTTTTAAAACAGCCCTCATAGCCCCACCAGTGTGGCTCAGTAGTTGAGCGCCGACCTATGAACCAGGAGGTCATGGTTCGATTACCTGTCAGGGTTGCAGGCTCAATCCCCAGTGGGGGGCATGCAGGTGGCAGCCAATCAATGATTATCTCTCATCATTGATGTTTCTATCTCTTTCTCCCTCTCCTTTCCTCTGTAAAATCAATAAAAGTATATTTTAGAAAAACCAATCCTCACAGTGTCATTATTACATCTAAGGTTAACACTCACATCATATCATTAAATATCCAGTCAGCATTCAGACCTTCCCAGTTGTCTCATAATTATTTGTAGTTTGTATATTGAAATGAAACAGTATTTTGGTAGAAATTACCTTTTTCACAATGCTATGGAGATATAAACTGATGTACAGTAGACTTCACATATTTAAAGTGTGAAGTTTGATGGGTTTGTGGTACGTCTACACCTGGGAAGCCATCGTGATCCAGAGAATGAGCATGTCCATCGCCCTCACAGGTTCCTGGTACCCCGTCACTGCCTCCTTCCAGCCTCACGCTGGGCAGCCACTAGCTTGCTTTCTGTCACTCACTGTCCGTCAGTTTGCGTTGTCTAGAGTTCCATGTAAGTGGAATCAAACAGGGCACTCTTCATGGTCTGGTGCCTTCCCTCAGTTTGATTTTGCTTCCGTGTGGTCAGAAAACAGAGTCCTTCTGGTTCCATCTTTCAGAGTCCATTGGGGCTTGTTTATGGCCCAGTACAGGCCTTTCTCAGAGAGAGGCCTTGGAAGAGCGTGTGGTCTGTAGTTGTTGCCTGGGTTTTAGATCAAGGTGTTGACGGTGTCTTCTGTGTCTTGGCTGACTGTGTGTGCGTACACATACACGCTGTATGCCTGTGCATGTGTGTGCGTGTTTCTGTTTTCAGCCACATGCATATGTATGGTTGTGCCGTCTTCTTGATGAACTGTCATGGTCACTACGAATGTTCTCTTTGTCTTGCAGTCCTTCGTCTCACTAACGTGGCCACACCAGCCTTCCTCGCCTCCCGTGCACGCTGCCTCTTTCCTACCTGTGACTGGTCTGTCCGTGTCTCTCTGCTGGAGGTCTGCCTCTGACAGGCAGCAGTGCCTCAGTGCTGTGCTCTGCGTGCCGTCACTCCCCGCCTGAGACTGCAGTGTCTAGCCAGCTTGTCTGGCCTAGCAGAGCTTTCTCTGATGGTGGGAATGTTCCGTTTCTGTGCTGTCCAGCACCGTAGCCACTGGCCACGTGTGGCTATTTACCACTTGAAATGCGACTAGTGCTGAATTTTACACTTGATCTTAGCCAAAAGGCCGAGAAGCGATAGTGCTGAGGCTGCCTTTCTGCACGGTGCAGTCTAGACCACTGACATTGGAATCTGTGTCTACCACGTCGTTGCTGCTCTCTGTTCATACCGACATTGGAATCTGTGTCTACCACGTCGTTGCTGCTCTCTGTTCATACCCTCGGCTTTTGTTCCTTTGTTTCTCCATTGGCTTTTAAAACATTTTAAGTGGTTGATCTAGATTTATGATCTATGGGTCTAAATGTTTGAGTTGACATTATACTGCTTCATGTAAATGTAGAAATCTTGAAATCAAATGGCACGTGTATGATGTTGGTGTACATTGAAAACCCCAATAGACAGTATTATGGGTCAGCAAACTACCCCTCACCCCCAGCCAAACCACGCCTGCTGCCTGGTTTGGAATTAAGTTCTATTGGTGCGTGGCTATGCCCACTCCTGTAGCATCCTCTGGCTGCTCATGTCCACACTGGCAGAGTGGATCTGTTCCCACGAAGACATTGTGGCCACAAATCCTAAAACATTGATCTGGCTCATGGAAAGTGTTTGCCCAGCCTTGCTCTCACAGATTCCTCATAAAGGGCTGACGGAGATGACATTTCCTAGGTTTTTGTATATTGAAAACTGTTTTTCTATGACTTTGGTATTTGAAGGATACTTGGCAGAATAGGTAATCCTTGGCTTACGCTTTATTTCATTGAGATTAAAAAAAAAAGTTCTTCCATTGCCGCCTTGATTTGTGTTGGTTTTGACAAGTCTGGTGCCAATCTGTTTTTTATTTTATTTTAATGTTAACTGATCTTTGTCCCTGGAGACCTTGAGGATTGTATCCTTATCTTTGAAATCTCATGTTCTGACTGGGATTCGGCTTGGAGCTGATTGTTTTGGGTTAATTTTCTCAGGTGCCCAGTGAGCCCTTTCATTGTGTAAGTTCAGTTTTTTTCTATTTGGAAAGTTTTCTTGGATTATTATTTTAAATATTAGTTTGGTCCCCTTTTGGTCTCTCTCCGGGGACTTTGATGATGGGAATGTTCTTCTTTGCTCACCTTCGTTTTCATGTCTTTCTCTCCCATTTTCTCATTGTCATCTTTACTCTCTTGGTTGGTCTTTCTGGTGTCAGTGCCATTGTGAATTTCCCTCTAGTCGATTCTCTCCTGAGCACTTTTTCTCTGTGATGATTTTGTCTTTTTCTTTTGTTTCTTCCCTTGGGTTAATCAGCACTCTTTCTCTCCCAACCAACGCCCCCTTCCAAATTTCTATTTTAGTTTTGAGTTTCTGATTTTGGTTTTCCATTTTCTCAAATGCTTGTTTGAATGCATGTAATTCAGTTTGCAGTGTAGGCTTGTAATTCCACTCTGCTTTGTGATTCTTTTTCTGGGTGGAGCCCTTCTCTTGGTTTATGTGTGTAAATTTTTTCTTATTTTTGCAGCAGCTTTGTAGGGACTTGTTGAACTTCTCTCCCTTCAGCTTACTGCTACTAGGATGTTTTATGGGATTCCTGGTTTAACAGCACCCTCTTCTGTCCGTCCAGCTCGTCCAGGTACGCTAGGAGACCTCGAGTATGTCTGCCTTGCGGTGACGTGACGGTCCTCCTCTGGCTTGCGGTCCATTTCCCCCTTTCCGTCTCTTCTCCTCTGTGCCCAGTTGCCCACGGCTGCCTCTCCCCCTTTCGTCTCTTTCCTTCCCTATATCCGAGTCTCGCACGGGGCCCACGCCCTGCATTCTCTTCCCTGTGGATGTGTGATGAGCCGAGGCTTTTCCGAGTTTTCAGACCCCAGGCTTTCTGGCCACCCCTCCGAGTCAGCCTCAAGGCCTCCCGCATGCCTGGGTGCCAATGTTGCAAGTCTGTGATGCCACGTAAGGTGCTCTTACTACCATGGAAACGCCTGCAGGGTCTTCGTGATTTCTCCTGTTGGTTGGTAGCCGCGGTGTTGCTCTTCTCGGTCTAGCCAGGGGTGACCAGTCCCGTCCCGTCACAGAACCACTCTGGCCTGCTGGCCCTGACTGTGCATCTGTTTCCGCCCCCCTGCTCTCCATCCTTCAGTGTTTCCTTCTTCTCTTTCTCTGGGTTTATTTGCTGCTGTCTGTCTGGCGGCAGCTCTGGGTGGGGGTGGCAGGCCAACGGGCTGTGGGCTCTGGAGAGAGTGGGACTTCCCTGCTGGGTGTGGCAGGTGGATGTGATTTCTCTGAGTGTTGCTGGGCAAGCTGCCTCACCTCCCTCTGCCTCCTGGTGTCCCCGAAGCTGGTCCTTGCTGTGAAATCCCTGTAGCCCCCTTACCGGCCCCTCCTGACTCCCAAGTAGTCCTCCCTCCCTGTACCCTGCGGGCTGGGCGAAGCCCTTTGGTGGCTGTTGTGGCAAAGCTACCTCATCACCCTAACAGTGGCCCCATTGGTGACACTCCACCCCTGGTGCTCCAGGGCAGGGCTGGCGAGTGCCTTGTCTCCTCTGTGAGCAGGTGCTGGTCAACACCTACTCACATGACCTGTGAGTCACTCAGCTGCTGAGTGAGCCCTCAAGGGGGGTCACCCTGAGATGCCCACCATGTCCGCACGGGTCACCCAATCTCCCAGTGTGGTTAGTTAGCTGCAGGGGGTCAGGCAGTTTTGTGTTATGACCCAGCGGTTGTCAGCGCCCCATTGCAGACGTGGGGCCATTTGTCCCGCCAGCCCCCTTCCTCACAGACGTGACGGTGCCCGTGCAGCCCTGTGCAACCCCTGGTGGTGTATAGAAGAGGGGGTCTGTCCAGCCAGCGCTGGCAGAGCCAGATACAAACACAGAGGACTCTAGTGGATAAATATTGGTGACTTTCTTATGAATGGTGCCATCCAGACGGGAAGCCAATGCTCGAAGCCCAAACTCTCTGATGGCGTGTAGGTTACAATGGTATAGGGCAAAGTTGCAAGACTCGGGGGTTAGGGGTTGGAGTCGTGCTGGGAGCTGATTGGTTGGAGGGGGTGATGAATCATCTCTTTAGGTCTTGAGGGCAGCTTGAGGTCACTGCCCCAGTGCCCCAGTGACCCTCTGTCCCATCTCGTGGGAAAGTAGCCAGGGAGTGTTTCACCTTCGGGCTCGGGAGCTGACACATAACTCAGGTCCAGATGTTACCATTAGCCTGCAGAGGTCCAGACTGTGTGACCAGTACTCAGGTCGAGGCTTCTGTCTTCTGCCTCAGGCATTGCTGATTATTTGGAGGAAAGACTGGGTCTCTGAGGGGTGTGTATATAGAGAGAGATGATTTCTAGAGCCAGGATCTAAAACTAAATTTAAAGTCATAGGGACCCTTGGTTTCAACGGCCCTGTCCTATGCTTCCTCCCCAGGTCGTCCACACGCACAAGCCGCACTTCATGGCCCTGCACTGCCAGGAGTTCGGGGGGAAGAACTACGAAGCCTCCATGTCACATGTGGACAAGTTCGTCAAGTAAGTCTGGGCGCATGCCATGGCCCTGCTTCCTCCCAGGGCAGGGTGTTGGGGTGCTTTCTATGGAAACGTGGGTGTAGCCTCACTATGGTGAAGCCCCGTGGGTGAGCCAGTTTTCCAAAGAGAAAAGGTGTGGCCCAAGTTCGTGACAGCATGCCTCCTGGGAGGGGGGAGCCACAGGGTGACAGGTTGTTTCCTGGGAGTGGGGAGCCACAGGGTGACAGGGTGCCTCCTGGGAGAGAGGAGCCACAGGGTGACAGCGTGCCTCCTGGGAGGAGTTCAGAGGGTGACTGTGATGCCTTGGGCTCTGAGACTTTAGCCCTGGGCTCCAGGCAGGGGTCCCATCCATGTGTGCCAGAGGTTACACCTTGTGTGGTCTGCTCCTGCTGAGGATGGATAGACAGATGGACAGACAGAACTGGTCTTCACCTAGCAGCTCACAGCTACAGTTGTCACAGTAAGACGGGGACAGAGCCCGTCGCCTGTGGGAGGACGGAGCCAGAGGCTGCTATGCACGTGCGTGTGTGTGCACACACACACACACACACACACACACACGCACCCTGTGTAGCTTTGTAAATTGTGCTGCTATGAACATAGGGGCCACATAGAAGAAGGTGCAAGAAGTATGGCCTACCCCCCCAAAAAAAAGAGTGATACATTGCACCACGTTCAAATTTAAAACTGTATCAAAAGTCACTCTAAAAATAAGTTTTAGCCACTTTTGGGGAAAGATATCTGCAACACACTTTCCTGACAGAAATTAGTATTAAATATATATAAGGAACCTCTGTGTGTCAATAAGAAAACCACCCCTTGGGAAAGCGAGGCATTTCACAGAAAATGACATTTCACAGAGGTGAGAAAGTGCAAGTGAGCAGCAGGTGCAGCACGTCCAGGAGCTCCAGTGACCGGTCACAATGGCACTTTTGTCCCTGGCGGCCTGTGCTGTGGGCAGAGAGGTTTTATACAGAGTCCACATTGGCATGATTTTGCTTTAAATAGTTAACATCGCGTATGTCCGCCTGCCGTTTGCAGCACTCTGTGGAGATCAGGTTTCTACCTGGTACCATATTCCTTCAGCCTGGGGACTTCTCTGTCCCATTTAGCACAAATCCCCCATGAATTCTCTCAGCTTTTGTTTTCTGAGAAAGTCTTTGTCTTCATGTTTGAATGACATTTTTGTTGTAAACAGAATCCCAGCCTCTCCGTGTTTCTTTCAGTCCTTTAAGGCTGTCGTCCCCTTGTCCCGCCTTGCGCTGGCCTGAGAGACCTGAGCCTCATCCTCTTCAGCTTCTCTGTATGTGATGTGTCTTTTCCCTACTTTAGGGTCCTGTTTTTTAGCTGGTTCACAGCAACTTATGTCACACTTTAGTCTGATTTTCTCTGCGTCTTTCTGGCTTGGGGTTCTTGTAGCTTTTTCAAGCTGTAGATTTATAATTTTTTTTTTAGTTTAATTAATTAATTTAAATTCTTTATTCTTTAAAATATTACGAGTCTCCTTTTCCCCCCCATTGACCTCTCCCCAGCCGCTCACACCCCCCAGCACATGCCCTCACCCCCTACTATCTGTGTCCATTGGTTATGCCTATACGTACACATACAAGTCCTTTGGTTGATTTCTTACCCCCCTTATCCCCACTTCCCTCATAGGTTGGACAGTCTGTTCGATGCTTCTATGTCTCTGGTTCTATTTTTGTTCATCAGTTTATGTTGTTCATTATATTCCACAAATGAGTGAGATCATGTGATGTTTATCTTTCTCTGACTGGCTTATTTCACTTAGCATAATGCTCTTTGGTTCCATCCATGCTGTTGCAAATGGTAAGAATTCCTTCCTTTTTTACTGCAGTGTAGTATTCCATTGTGTAGGTGTACCATAGTTTTCTAATCCACTCATCTGCTGATGGGCACTTAGGCTGATTCCAAATCTTAGCTATTGTAAATTGTGCTGCTATGAACATAGGGGTGCATATATCCTTTCTGATTGGTGTTTCTGTTTTCTTGGGATATATATTCCTAGAAGTGGGATCACTGGGTCAAATGGGAGTTCCATTTTTAATTTTCTGAGGAAACTCCATACTGTTCTCCACAGTGGCTGTACCAGTCTGCATTCCCACCAGCAGTGCATGAGGGTTGCTTTTTCTCTGCATCCTCGCCAGCACTTGTCGTTTGTTGATTTGTTGATGATAGCCATTCTGACAGGTGTGAGATGGTACCTCATTGTTGTTTTGATTTGCATCTCTTAGATGATTAGTGACTTTGAGCATGTTTTCATATGTCTCTTGGCCTTCTGTATGTCCTCTTTCGAAAAGTGTCTATTTAGGTCCTTTGCTCATTTTTTTATTGGATTGTTTGTCTTCCTTTGTTAAGTTGTATGAATTCCCTATAAATTTTGGAGATTAAACCCTTATCGGAGATAACATTGGCTGTAGATTTATAATTGTAATCAAACTTGGGTAAAGTGTGTCCATTATTTCTTTAAACGTTTTCTTTTTAAAAATATATAGTTTTTAGTTGATTTCAGAGAGGAAGGGAGAGGGAGCGAGAGATAGAAACGTCAATGATGAGAAAAAAATCATTGATTGGCTGCCTTCTGCACACCCTACGTTGGGGATCGAGCCCGTACACTGGGCATGTGTCCGGACTGGGAATCGAACCATGACCTCCTGGTTCATAGATGGAAGCACAACCACTGAGCCACACCAGCTGGGCTAAATGTTGTTTTCTTGTCCTGCCCTTCCGACTTCCTGACATTCAGCTGTTTGTGGGCACACTGTTCCCTTCAGCTCTCTTGATCTTTTGCAGGTCATTTTTCCTCTGGATAGTTTCTGGTGCTGTGTTGTTTATTCCAGGACGTTTTCTTCTTTAGGTTTTAATCTACACTTAGGTCCCTGCAGTAAAATTATTTCTGATATATTTTTCAGCTCTAGAAGTTTCTTTTGTGGTTTTCATATCTCTGTCTTTCCTTATGTTCATGTTTTCCTTTAAATCTTTGATCATATTTGTAATAGCTGTTTCAAGGTTTGTTCAATGAATTCCATCATTTTTGTTCTTTCTAGGTCTTTTTTTTTTTTCTTACTGCTTTTTTAAAGATTATGGGTCATATTTTGTTGCTTCTTCACATGCCAGTAATTTCTGAGGTGATGGTAGACATGAATGTTCTGTGTTGTTCCGTGTCTGAAGTTTATTTTCTCCCTGTAGAGACTCTGGGGTTTGCTCTTGGTGGGAGTCAAGGTCTGAGGATCAGTTTGGTCCTTTCCAGGCTTATCCTCTCCCTACCCGGACCAATCCGCTGGCTGTCACATGGTGCCTGTGTCCTTCTCCACCTCTCCTCCCCTGCAGTCATGGGGGCAAGACCAGTTGGGGCCAGACCAATGAGCAGAGCAGGCCCTTGCTTTCTGTCACCATTCTGGTGCATTCTCAAACCTCTAGTGCAGTGGCTCCTGTTCCAGCCCATTTACAGAGATGATAGGTCACCTACAATAGACTCTTCTGGGTTTTAGTTCCTGCCACCCCTCCCTCTCTCCCTCTTCCCTCTCCTTTCCCACTGTCTGTCCCCCTCTCCTCTTCCCACTCTGGTTGGTGGTGTCTCCAGGGTGATGTCATACATGGTGTCCAGGCCAGCATCCTGGGCCTCGGCAGCACACCTGTAAGTGGTGAGGTGTCTGTGTGACTCTTGACTAAAGAACTCTTTTCCTTCCAGAGAACTGCTGTCAAGCGATGCGATGAAGGAATATAACCGGGCTCGCGTCTACCTGGACGAGAACTACAGGTCCCAGGAGCACTTCACAGTAAGTACCTCTGCCCCAGGGGAGCGCCTGCCGAAGCGGCCCTTCTCTTTTGGTGGCCTGCTCTCCATCACAGCATCCTGCCATCTGCCTGCATTGAAATGTTACAGCCGTGCTGCAGCCTTTGGGGGTGCCCTAACTCAGCAAATCTATGGGGGGGGGGGAGGGCAGCACAGTGCAGATGGCACCTCAGCTGCTTCCTCAAGGTGCCCTTGGTGGGCTGCTCATCAGTTGGCACAGACAAGGCCCATGTGGTAGCTGGAAGGTGGATAGCCAAGGATTGAGGCCAGGGCCCTGGTGTGTGGGAAATGAGGGAGAATTAGGGTTCTGGGGCTTACAGGTGAGGGGTTAGCCCCATGTCTGGTCTTCTGTGCCCAGCTGCCTGTGCCACAGGCTTGCTCCAAGCTCTGCCAGTCCCTTTGTGCACCTAAGAGAGAAATTTCTAGCATCAAGTGCTTACCTTAAAAAATCTCTAAGGAAAAGAAAATTAACCTGAAGCAACTAGAAGAAAGGAAATAATGAAATAACAGCAGGAATCAGGGCAATAGAAACTAGAATAATTGAGAATTCAGTGAACTGGTTTCTTAGCAAGGTTATCAGTCTGAGCCGCCTTCTCCAGCGGATCAGGATGGGCCTGTCTTGGAACACAGACCCAGGTGGTGGGGCCTTCAGGCGGAATCCAGGACCGGCTCCCGGCTGTGGCACATCTGTGCTAAGGGCCCAGCGTCACTTACTGCACAGTTGCCCACCTCCGTGCAGGTGGTCAGAGGATGATGGCAAGGCTCCAGGTGCGCTCCGAAGCCTCAGAAAGAGTGATGGGAGGGTTACCAGCTCCTTGTGGAGGGAGCCTGACACATGTGCTCAGAAACCGTCACCTCACAGGAGCTGCCACCCTCCTATGGAAGTTTTCCATTTGTTTTCAAAATTCTCATCTTGCTAGTTCTCCGTGACCTGCTTTGTGTCTCATAGCATTACAAGGTAACATAATCATTTCATTTCTCTTCCAGCCAGAATGTCTGGTTGGCTGAGAAGAGAAGTGGTGGGACATTGGAGGCGCACCAGGGCTGAGAGCTCCATTTGGTCTTGTCTCATCCCTGGAAACTTATCTCAAATGTCATTTCACCTTTTGCAATGGAAAACAAAAACCTGAAAAACGAGCGTGCCCATAACTCAGCACTTTCACTGAAGAAATACTGTTCTTGCCAACAGTTGTGCTTCTCAAAAATTATTTGATGGCAAGATTTGGAAGTAATTTTCAACACCCAGAGTTTGAGATTTTCACACGGTGGGACAGCTGTCTGATGGGACAGTCTGCCACAGGACAGCTTCTGTGATGTGGGGTTTTAGGGCTCTCGAGGGAGGAGGCAGGCTGCAGCCCGTTATGGCCCCTGCAGGATCTCGCCATCCGGTTGGTACATTGAAGTACTTAGCAATGATAGTGTATCTCGTCTGTCCTTCAATGCAAGGATTTTTAAAAGTAAAACAACAGAAACCAGGGTGCATCCAGAATCTATGGCATCTCACAGTTAGAATGGCAATGTTTTCCTTGTAAATACAGCAATAGCACGTTAGCTGGGGACATGGCAGTCTGTGTGGTTGGAGCCTGAGACGGTGCAGTGTACAGGGCCTCACTGGGTGGAGGGACTCGACACAAGCGACAGAGGGAGCTGCCCAACCACCCAGGTCTGAGGCCCCCAAGGCTGTGGGTGTTGGTATCCACAGGACATGACAGCATCTAGTGTTGGGGAGGAAGGCTGGACCCACCTGCCAAGGGTGGGGGCATCACTCGCTCCCCTCTCGTCCAGCCGTACCTGTGGCCTGAGGAAAGCCAATTTGCTGCATGGTGATTGTCCAGTCTAGAGCTGGGATAGCTGTGTCTAGGGGTGAGAAGTGGCCAGCCTTGTTGCAGACTCTGTCTGGAGCTCGTCCCATAGTTGGCACAGGGAGAGGTTTGCGTTTGTCATTCCATCTCATGACCAGGAGGGTAGTTGTGATGAATCTCTGCTTGACCCTGGGCCCTGTCTGGATTGCTGTCCCCTTCGTGCCCATTCATCACCCTCAGTGTGTCACCTGTGGAACCATCTTTGCTGGGGGCCTCTGGATATCCTGCTGGAGGGACCCTGCACCCCCGGGTCCTGGGCAGGGCTGAGCAGCACTGCCAGCCGAGAAGCCACCCTCCTGCCACAGCCTAGTGGCCTCGGGCTGTCAGAGGGAAGAAAATTTAATTTTTCAAGATTAATGGTATTGGAGCAATATTTTTAGCTGAGTGTGGTTCAAATAATAGGCCATTAATTGAAAAAGGAAATTGAAATGAATTTATCTTGTACATAAATGCTGTCACAGGTATTAATAGGGATCAGAAAATAGTGGCCTGTTCCCAGAAAGATGTTGAACCTGACGCGGCACCTGGTGCATGAACATGACGGTGGGGGTTGCTGTGCGCACAGGAACATGGGCAGGGGTGGGGGTGGAGCTTCAGCCTGTGGGGGCTTCGGGCCCTGGAGGGTCTTCCACCTAGAGCAGCGGTTCTCAACGTGTGGGTCGCGACCCCTTTGGGGGTCGAACGACCCTTTCACAGGGGTCGCCTAAGACCATCGGAAAACACATATATAATTACATATTGTTTTTGTGATTAATCATTATGCTTTAATTATGTTCAATTTGTAACAATGACAATACATCCTGCATATCAGATATTTACATGACGATTCATAACAGTAGAAAATTACAGTTATGAAGTAGCAACGAAAATAATTTTATGGTTGGGGGTCACCACAACATGAGGAACTGTATTAAAGGGTCGCGGCATTAGGAAGGTTGAGAACCACAGACCTAGAAGGTCTTCTGGCAGAGGCAGGAAGCGGCCGACATCCTTCTTCACCAGCAGATGGCGCCAAAGCAGCACCTCGTATCCTGAGATTTTAGTATAGGAGGTGCTCAGCAGCCAATTTTTAGACTTAAAAATTATTACGTTACATTTTGTTTGCTCCTAAAAAGCATCCTGAGTGGGCATTTACTGGAGCAGGAGGCTTGTCGGGTCTATTGAAGGTTGAGAAGACAGACTGGCCTCCACTGGCTGTCTCCTGGGCAGTGTCCCTCTCCCTGGGCCTTTATACTCGCCGGGTCATCGCCTGCCTGCACTTTCCACTGGAACCTTGAGAGTTGGAGGTTTGTTCCCCCAGAGGAACTGCCAGTCTGGAGTGTTGACATTGGCCCTGAAAGGCTGGGCCCTGTCCTGTTCTTGGGAACTTGTTTAAATGTCCATCACAGGGTGGACTGAGGACCCTGGCCCATGCGTCAACACAGCCACGAGTGAGCTGGATGGGATGGCCAGGAGCTTACACACTGTGCCCAGGGCCCCCAAGTGCCCCAGGCCCTTTCCTTCTGGCTGCGGCCCCAGATGTGCCAGTGTCGACGTCCTGATTTCTGTCTTCCTTCCTGAGCTCAGGCCCCTGGAGCAGCAGTTTCGCTTGTCCTTGCTCTGGCCTGCAGCCTGGAGTCACGTCAGCACATCTTGGGTGCTCAATAACCGAGTCTGAGTCAGTGAGTCAGTGTGGGTTAGACGTGCACAACCCAGGCCCTCCCTGCAAGGGTCAGGGGCTGTGATGCCCCAGCACAGCTCAGTGGAGAATGCCTGCCTAAAGGCAGAATTTGAGGCCATCGGTATGTAGATGTATCTAAGGCCATGGATTGGGCAACATCCCACAGGTGTGGGCTGCAGGGAGGTCTGAGTCTGGGGCCCCCACCTTTGGAAATTGGGAAGAAAAGGTGGGTTTATCAGGGGAGGTGAGAGAAGGTGGGGACAGGGGTGAGCTGGAAGCCATGAGGCAGTGAAGAAAGGTCGCAGGGGAAGGGGACTGCACCCCTATGGCCGTGGCACCACCTCCTACGCCCCATCCGCTGCCTGGGGCTGCTGGGAGGACCCAGGGGTCTGGAAAAGAGGGACTGGCACCCAGCTGAGGAGGGGCTGTCCCTGGGTGAGCATGCAGCAGGTACCTAGATGGCCTTTCCCGGGGGGATTGACTGCACCTGCTCTCCACGACCCAGAATCTAATGCTCCTGAGTCCTGGCAGATTTGCACATTTCAACACCACACTAATGTTTTTGTATTTGCCCCCAAAACCTATGATGTTCCAGCTTTCATCACCAGCAAGTTTTAAGGCCCCGGGTATCTTCCATGGTAATAGACGTTAGGTGGTAGATGTGTACAGCACTGTATTCATAGCAGGGTCAGTGGATGAGGAGCCTCAGAGCCTCGAGAAGGTGATTGGACATCTGCTGCACCCTCCCTGCCCCTGGGGACCCCTAAGGCCCCTGTCCTTCCTGGGCACCATGTGGTGGGTGCCAGGTGACAGGATCTCATGTTCTGGGGACAAGACCAATTGTTGGGGATGCTACCAAGTCTGGTGGAGAAGCAGCGGCATCGCTGTTACTCATTCATCCCTCCTCCTGGAGCAAGCCTGTCCCCTGCCCCCAGATTCCTGAGGCTGCCCTCCCACCTGGCCCTCAGCTCTTTGGGCCCCTTTATCTGAAGGACTGTGCATATTTTTGTTTATGTCCTGTCCCACCCAGTGAGGACAGTGTCACCACCCCCCGATAATTCTTTGGATTTAGCGATCAAGTCCATGTGCAAGTGTGTTGACATCGGGCATGTGACATGATTCTGGGACTGTCGGAGAAATGATTCGTACAAAAACACTTGAGAGAGACCTTCCCATTACAAGGACGGGCTCCAAGGCGGGGGGGAAGAGAGGGGGCTTTCCTTAGGCGGTGCCAGCTCCTCAGGATGGACAGCTCACATCCCCCCGTTCCCTGTGGGTACCAGCTCCAGAGCACAAGGAGGTGTTGGGGGACTCCACCCAAGGGCATTCAGGGACTGCCACATGGCCTGGTCAGGCAAGTTGAGTGGAGCTTAGGGAGGAGGCTCCAGGAGGAGACACTGAGCTCTGTGCCGGTACAGGGGACCCTGAGACTGCCTGAGTTACACTGGGCATCGCAGAGGCCCTGACACCCCCAAATGCTCTCCCAGAACCCCCTGCTTCCTGGCACCTGCCTGTCATCCAGACCCTTGGAAAATGCTTTCCACCCAAAGCCTTCCAGGTTCACCTCCTGGGAAATGAACTCCCTGGGAGGCCTCAGGTGGCCGCTGTTGTCACAGGTGTTACTTGGTTAACTTCAAGGCGCCCTGGGGCCCATGGGTCTTGACACTGAGGAAGTGCCCGAGTAGTTTTCCAAGGCTTCCAAGTGTCTATTGATCCGAGGCGGCGAGCCCAGGAGTCACGTGTCTAATTTCACAGGCACGCCGAGGAGCATGGAAAACGCATCACTTATTGCCCGCAAAGCCTGAACGTCGATAGGGGACGGCTTTCCTATACTCTGGCTTCAGAGGTGGCTAAATGAGGAAGAAATTGCAGATTTGTTTCCATATAATTTCCTTGTTGTCTGTTTCCTGCAGGAGTAAAGCATCCGGCATGAGGGGCCCCCACTGTTCCCACTGGTCGTTTGTCTGACCGCAGGGGCTGTGTATGGGTGATTCACGGGGCTGCTGGGGGCTGCTGAAGGCCCCGAGGAAGCATGGCCAGGGGCTGCCCATCTGCCCCTCACCTGGTGACCCTGTCTTCCCCCCTCACCTGGTGACCTGTGGGGAGGAGTTTCCTGGCAAGATGTATAGGCTGGCATGGGGACCCCAACACAGTATCAGAGGGGCCCCCTGAGGAGCTGTGGGCTGATGCAAGTACCCCAAAGGTCCCCTTTTATTTGGGGACAGTGGTGCTGCTGGTAGGACTAGGTGAGGATGCTTGTTTGGCACCTTTTCTCTGGGCAGATCAGCTCAGTGGTAGACAGAACAGGCCCTTTCTCCATGGAGAAGCTGGAGGCCAAGGAGTCCAGCCTGAAGCCGCTCTGGTTTGCACACCGCAGGACCCACAGAACCTCCCGAACCTGCTCACACTCCATGGCTGGGCTGGGAAGAGTGAGGGGCAGCCACGTGTCTCAAAGGGCAGGTGGCAGAGACTGTCCCTGTGTGGCCTGGACAGGGCTGCCCATTGCTGTGGCCTCACGCCTCCCACGGTGGTGTCTGTTGTGGGACAGGCCTGTTTGGCCGCTGCCTTCGCCAGTCCTTGCTCATTTAGCTGTCGGCCCCAGAAATGTCTGTGTAGTAGCTGGAACTGTGCACTGTGGTTTGTTGAACCAATTTGGCAGCCCTTTGGGGCAGTGAGCGCAGTCAGGACGGCTGGCAGAGGCTGTCCTTGCTGTTGGCTCCAAACTGGTGCCTTTGGAGCCAACAGGGCGAGGAGGGAACCCTCTCATGGAGTAGAACTTGTCCAAGGGTGTGAAAGCTCTCCAGCAAGTACTGGCAGCCGGTGGGCACTCAGCCCCTTGGAGCCTCCCTGCGCATCGAGGAAACGTCCTTGGCGACCACAGGGTTGCCTGAACACGTGGCATTCAGACCTCCCCTCAAAGCTCTAGAAGTGGGGTTGTGTCTGGGCAGAGGGGCCTGAAGCCAGAGACATGTCAGATCTGTCAGTGCCTGAAATGCAGCAGCATCCAGGGATACCGGGAAGGCCTGCGGGCTGAGATGCCTCCGGTGCCCTGTGTCCAGGCTTTGTCCTCTGCCTTCCAGCTGCCCAACCAACACCTTTATCTCTTCCATAATTTGGTCTCAGGAAAGAGGCAACAGGTGAGTTTCATTTTCTGTGAGGGGAGAAGAATGGCTAAACCAGAAATTCATGGACACGAATTTGAGAGACGTCGAGATTTCCCAGGGGTGCGGCCTCGCTCATCTGGGGTGACATGGAAGCCAGGGAGGAGGAGTCCTGTTCTCTGACTGTCAAGTGCTGCCCTGCAGCCTCCCCAGGAAGCACCTCCCCCTCCCTGGCCCAGAGCATTGCTTTGCAAACCCCGCCCTGTCCAGCAAGGTCCTGTTCCCAGCAAAGTGGGATGGTGATCCTCCCTGTGGTCAGACCGTGCAGCCCCCTGGGTGCAGCCCTGGCACCAGGAACCTCGGTCTACGCTTGGAGGGTCATTCCTCACCCAGGAGGAGCTTTGTGCTTGCGCCTCCCACTCCATGTCCCGGCTGGTGGCTCCTGGACCTCCCCCACCCCCTTTTGCCTTTTGCGTTGCCGTGAGGAGGGTCCCCACCGGCCCTGGCAGTCGGTTCTCCAAGAGGGCCGGGCTTCCCTCTGAGAGCAGGGCATCTGCTGGAGGGTTACCCGGGTGGCTCCTGGGGTTCTGCCTCCCATGCATGTGGTGGGGCGACAGCCTGGAAGCCATGCTCCTTCCGAGGAGACGCCCTCCCTGCCTCTCCTCTGATGGCCCCTTCCCCATCTCTGCTGTCCTGATCAGATTTTAGGGGAAATATATGGAAAGTTAATGGAGTTTACTGATGTTCTTTGATCCAAGGAGGGGGAGGAAAGCAAATGCATTTCTGATGCGGAACTAATCTGCTTCAGGAGGCCCCCACCAGCCTGTCTCTGCCTGCGCCCTGCCCGTGGCCCAGACAGGCCTGATGAAGTGAGAGAAGCAAGATTGGTTTTCCGAGGGCACCGGGCCCCCGTGCACAGCTAAATCACACTGTCTGCTCTGCCGGCGGGGTAACACCGCGCCCCCCTCGGCGGCACCTGCAGCCCCGCGGGACGCAGTGATGTGCGGCCGGGCAGCGGCGGGCTGCAGTGAAGGTGAAGCTGTCATATCGATCTTTTTAGCACTAAAATATGAGCCACTTTGCTCCGCTCCCCGCTGCTGTGATGTGAAAAATAATAACTCGGATCCAAATTAAAAATATTGATCCCGGGAAGGTGCTGAAAGTAAATAAACACCTTCCGAAGTTTTCGGGTCAGCCGAGGAATGGGATTCAGCAATAAATGTGTCGGCACGTCACAGTGCAGGGTTCTTGATCTGTTTTTTCTTTGAATTGATTTTTCATTATTTACTTCCTAAAAGTGTTGGAATTCGGTCCTCCACTGTTAAACCCCAGTGTTTGGGCAAATTATTTCTTTGGGGCTCACAAGGTGCTCCTAATCCACTCGCTCATTGATTGATTGATTTTTGACTCAATAAGCTCACAGTCCCTGCCTTATTTAGAGCTTCCATCATAATTTTTTATACATTTAGGCCTGACTTTTTTATTTCCCTCTAACAGATGAGCTGACGTTGGGCCATCAAGTGGGGAGGACAGTTGCCACAAGGTTAATTGTATCTTCTCCCTGTGTTCCCAGCTGACGTTGGGTCTGTCATGGCTGAAGGTTGGGTGACAGAGCACAGCCCTCCTGGACCCTTACAAACCCCTTTACCAGCAGGGCCATGACCCTGAGGGTCTGCCAGCTGCCCACAGCCGGGCCCAGTGGGGTGGGTGGCTCAACTCTCCAATGTCGTGGTTTTTCGCGGGCGCAAGGAGACACTGAACCATGTGCTTCTGGGAGTTTATCCTTCAGGAGGCCCCTGAAAGCTTGGGCGAGTCCCCCACCCTGCATAGCAGGTGCCAGGGACAGACAGCTTGGAAAAGACAAAGGGTGCGGTGGCCGCATCTGTGTGGTTGTGGGTGGTGAAGACTTGTCTGGGGGGGACTTAGAACTTAAAACACACACACATCCCGCTGCCCCTGAGAGTCAGGGTTCCTAGTGACCATTTCCTGGTCACTGATGCCCCGATTTGGGAAGCTGCCAAGCATAGGGCTCCCTGGGCTCAATCCCGGGGGCCGGGGGAAAAGGTGGAGGCCTGTGCCCCGCTCTGTGCTTTGTGTTCTCCACATCGGAGGACCCGCTGTGCTTGCTGGTGGCCTGCTCCTGAGCCAGGATGTCAGTGCGTCTGTCCCAGTGTGGGTGCCGGGAGTGGTGCTAACGAGAGGCGTGCGATGCTCCACGTTCTGACCCACCATTGATATCTGACAAAGGTATTGGGCAGCTCAGTAGGGGGAGGAGGATATTTTCACAAATGGTGCTAACCATTAGAGGGCCATGAGCAAAAAGACAAAACCTCAACTCTGACATTGAAACTTAACAAAAATCAAGCTCGAAACAGGTCATAGATCTACAGAAGAGCTAAAACATAAAACTACCAGAGCACACAGGAGACAGTCTTGGTAACTTTGGCTTTTCTCTTACAAAAGAAAAAATTTATCAATTGCACTTCATCAAAATGAAAAATATTTGTTCTTCAGAAGATACAAAAATAGGCAGTCCACAGCCAAGGAGAAAACATTTGCAAATACACCCGACAAAGGACTTTATCTGGAGCCCTGTATATAAAGAACTCCGACAGCCTACCACTAGCCAGACACACAAATCTTCCTGAAGTTTTAAAGATCGGAACAAACACTTCAGCAAATAAGGTGGAAAATGGCTCACAAGCCCATGGAAGGACATCGGAGCAGAGCATATGAAGACCACACTGTTGGCGAAGATGACAGGTTCCCCACTGCTGGCTGAAATTGAACAGACTGGCCACGTCATGTGCTGATAGGGTGTGAAGACCGGAACTCTCAGACGTTGCTGTAGAGGAAATGTCAGATCACTGCCACACAGGAAACGCACCGACCATGTGAGCCAGCCACTCCTCTCCTGGGTATCTGCCTAAGAGCAAGGCAAGCGTGTCCACACAAGGACTGGGACACAAATGTTCACGACACCTTTACTGATAATACCCCAAACTGCAAACGACCCGAATTCCCACCAGCAGGTGAGTGGTAAGCCGCCTGCCGAGCCACGCAGTGGCGAGAACTTTTGCTACAGCAGTGCTGCACTCTGGGAAAGTACCTGTGCTGAGTGCACGAAGCCAGGCAAGGGAAGAGTACCTTCGGTATCACTCCATTTATCTCATATTCTTGAAAATGCAAGCTCATCTGTAAAGACAGAAAGCAGCTGTGGTTTCCAGGGACGGGGCTGGAGGTAGGGGTTTTGAGGGGACAGGGACACAGGGCAGCTTGGGGAGCCAGGGCCGTGCCTGCTATGTGGCTGTGACGATGGCTGCCCGGGGCAGCTAGGTCAGACCTCATTTGACTGCATCCATTCACTCTGTGCGGTTTTGTAAATGTCAATTGTGCATCAATAACACTGTGAAATACCTAGTTACCTGGTTAATGGCTGGTAAGCAGAGTTTAAATGATTTAATTGAAAAGGGAAATATTTCTGTTATAATCTGACTCCATGTAAAGGCTATATAAATCACTCTGTATGTCTTATGATTAAGGAAACTTAACATTCCACAAGAAATAATAGCAGAGTATGAATAACTTTTCATATTCACATTCTACAGGTATTATCAACATAAAACTGAAGACATTCTTTAGGTTGAATAGATTTTCCTGATTTTTTAGTGTGGCTAACATTATTCCAACTCAACAAAAGTGACTTTGGTTAACATTAGCCCCATTTTGCCTGTGCTCTGGGCAGGCAGGTGCCGTCTTCAGTTTAGAGTTGGCCAATTTGCAAATGAGTTTGTGCCCACAAGGGGGCCGTTTCCTGTGAGGAGGAGTCATTGCACTTTCCGTCCATTGCTGTTGGTTTGAGGAATCTGGAAAAGCAGATTTCCGATGCTCGATGGTGCTTCCTCCTTTGCTCCATGCACACCTCACACATCGTCTTCATCTTGTTCTGTGTCTGTGTCCTCTCAACTGTGAGCATCCGGGCCCAGAGGCGTTTGATGGCTGACCCGTGTCCCCAGGCCCAGCCGGCATGCAGCCTGCACCTCTGGCCAAGTTCCTGCATTTGCGCAGCCAAGCCCAAGGGCTGGTCTGGGTCCGTGTCCGGCTGGTGGCCCTGCTGTGCCATGGGGAGCCCACCCTCCCAGCCAGCAGCCTTGCCTCACTGGTGCTGGGGCACTGCACTCAGATCCCCATTTAGGGAAGCAGGGCCATCAGTGGTGTGTTGGGCATCTCATGTGGTTGGAGTGTCAGTGAGAAGAATACCCCCCACACCTGCGATCTGGACTCCCCCCTGAGCTGGGTACTCGGAGATGCAGTACGTACACGCATGACAGAAGGAAGTCACGCGTGCCCTGGGTGAGTCCCCACCAGTGTCCCTGCACCCGTCTGCATGCACTGCCGCCTGCAGTGGCCTCAGTGAGGAGCAGGCACCGGGCTCTGCCTGGCCGGGGGATGTGGGAAGGGACAGGGAAGAAGCGTCTGCGGGGCCAGGGACCCCTACATGGCCCTGTGGCATAAGGAGTGGTCCCCTCCCCTCCATCTACCACAGCCTGGTCACATAGCTGCCCTCGGTCATGCCTGTCCCAAGCTGTCCCTGCTGTCTCCCACGCTCACTTGTGTGGACTGGCGCCGTAGTCATACTGTGCCTGATTCCTCGGTGAAGGAACGAGGGCAGTCCTGGTTTCTTTTCCCAGAGCCCTGCCTGTGTCAGTGTCTCTGATGGCGTGGTCGCTTCATCCTTGCTTCTCTGCCCCCATAGGCCCCTGCTGCAGGGCCCAAGCGGGTGGCAGCTAGCTGTGAGCCGGGGTCCCTGCCCCTGTGTGGGTGGGGGCTGGGTGCTCTGCAGTGGCCTCCAGGGCCCTTCCTTGTCGCTGTGCCTGCTCTCCAGGAAGTCCGAGGCGGGCTCTGCTGACTGTGGGGTGAGGAGCCGGTGGCCGCTGATCCGTCAGGCAGACAGGCGTGATGGAGTGCGTGTCACCCGCAGCCGGGAAACAAATGCGCCGCGGAATGTATTGGTGAACAAACTGAAAAATTGTAAAGCTCTTAAGGACTTTCATGCTTGTTAGCATTTTTTGACAGAAAATCACTGAAGCAGTGAACATAAAAAAGTAGTCACGGTTGATTCACAGTTCAGCTTGTTGTTCTAGTCATTTGGCCTCGAGTGACATTTCACTCCCAGGGATCGTTTCTGAGCTGCCCTGCTCACCAGGGTTTCTTTCTGCGACTGTTTCCACGTGTCCTGGCTCTTTCACCTGAGCCGTGGACTCCCTACAGATCTGTCCCGATGCTCTGGAGGGAGAGCTGGGAACCTTCCTGAGCAAAGACTGACTTTAGATTCTGAGAGCCAGTGTGGATGTGGGGGCTGGTGTGGGGTGGGGGCAGTGTAAAGTGGGGGCCGGTGTGGCCTGGGGGCCTGTGTGGCCTGGGAGCTCATGGGGGGTGGGGGCCAGAGTGGACATGGGGGCCCGTATGGCCTGGGAGTGCATCTGGGCTGCCATGCTCCTGGAGCCCAATCATAGGAGGGTCCAAAGTCTTCAGGAGGCAGTCACAGGAGTATCTCGAGGGTGAGTGATGGCCGCTCAGGACAGGGTGCAGCCCACCCTGTAGTGGACGAGACGCTGCAGTTGGCAGGACCCCAGGAAAGGCCTGCCCGGGGTGTTGGTTATTACTTATTCTTGGGCAACGATGTCCTTGCCAGCCTTCCATGTGGCCGATTCCTGCGTGTCCTGTCACAGGTCGCTGGTGGCAGAGCCGGCTCCTCTTTTAAGACATCCACAGCCCCATCTGAGGAGAGCGAGGTGTGTCTCCCAGGAGAGGAGGACGTCGGCATGAAGGAGAGGGGACCTGGCTCATGGGGGCCGCAGTGGCGCTGGCCTTGCAGGGCTCCTGGCCCTGCTCCTGGCTCCCTCTGCCATCAGGCTGCAGGAAGCCTTGGTAGCCACGGTGGTTGGTCCCCCATCAGCGGTGGTGGCTGGGGCCAGGCCTCCAGGCTGGGTGACTAGGCCAGTCCCCCAGATGGAGCTGTTGCTGCTCAGACAGGAAGGAATGAAAACGGAGTTTAGAAACTACATTTGCGCTACGTTTTTTCAGAAAAGACTGACATGGACCCGTCTACTGTCACCTGGAGCACATCTCTCCAGCCTCCTATCTTGAGGTGACACTGGCCTTTAGAAATACCCTTCCACATTTCCCCTCGATTTGTATGTGTCCCCTTTGGGGAGAAGACCTGACTTTTAATTATGACAAAGAAAAGTAGCGTTGAGCCTGGCTGGTGTGGCTCAGTGATTGAATGTTGACCTATGAACCAGGAGGTCCTGGTTCAATTCCTGGTCAGGGCACATGCGGCTCATGCAGGAGGCAGCTAATCGATGATTTTTTCTCATCATTGATCTTTCTATCTCCCTCTCCCTCTCTCTAAAATCAATAAAAAAAAATTTAAATACTCTAAAGAAAAGTAGTGTTGATACTTGGGTTTCCCTCATGGGTCATTGTTTTCGTGGTTAGAGAGAAGGACACCACCACACATCTACCCGTAAGTCAGACCCTCGTGTGCCTGGCTCTCACTCACTGTTTTCTCCCATGTTGTGATTAACTTTTAATGCATCATTAAAAACTGCTTCCTGCTAGTTTCTCATTTGTGAACGTGGGAAATGATTTATACTCAGGGTATTCATGTCTAGAACGCCAAGGAAAGAGCGGCCCTGAGGAGACATGCTGCCGTGTCCAGGCCCTGGTGATGGGGAAGTTGTCACACACGATAAGCCGGTAGCAGACGAAGCCCCTGCAGCCTGCAGGTGACGTGGCACAGCGCACCAACCACAGGTCTCATCCTCTCCAGAACACTTGAGATTGCCCCAAATCCTGTCAAATCCTCCCAGATGAACCAGTAAAAGACACGTCAGCCAAGAGGCCCTGGCCCTTTGCAGTGGCTCCCTGTCCACTGGCCACCTTCTGGAGTGCAACAGTGTCCATGGTTGTCGGAGAAAACCCCGAAACATCTTTCAAAGGGAAATTATTACACTTCGCTCTTCATCTTGAAATTAATGTTGGGCTGTCAATTTTTATTGCTGATCTGATGGATGCAGTCCAGTGATGGCAGCTGCTCCTTGGACAGCCTGGGATGCTGTGTGCCTGGCTCCAGTGTGGGCTCACCCCCACCCCCCACCCCCCATTGTGGGAAACTCAGGTAGAGAAACACCTATGCAGAGAACAGTCTGACCTGCACGATGTGCTTGGTTCCCGGAGTCATTGAGGGGCTTAATTTTCTTTTCTTGCCCTCACCCCAGCCCGCCATTCAGAGAAAAGAAGGCTGGAGGCAGCTTTCCAGGCTGGGGCCCGAGCGGCCAGCACTGGGTGGGATTGAGGTCCGCCCCACTGGCTGGGTTCTTTGCATCTACTTACGAGGCCGGGATGTAATGATGTGATCGTGCTTGTCTGACAAATGCGGCCGGGCCAGCTCAGGACAGCAGACGTTTCCACTGTGACCCGAATCAGCTACGCGGCAGCCCCTTTTGGGTTAGAGCTAAGCTATTTAATCAATGTTGGCTGTTCTTCCAACCGTCGTAATTATTTAAAGGGTTTTCAAAAGGGAGAGGACAAATCAAATCAAACCATAACTGTTGTATCTCATTCAGAGCTAAGTGTATCTTTTAAAATGTGGGCCTGTTTAGAATCCCCTCCCAGTTTTCATCTATTATCACAATAATTGAGTTTGTAGCTGGAATTAAATTTATCAAATTGCGTTATCCTCTTTAGAAATTGGATAGGGCCCCGGGCGGGGAGGCAGAAGTTAATCCGCTTTGCCGAAGCCCCGGTGGCACCGCTGCAGGACGAGGGCTCAGGCGTCTTCCTGTCACCCGGACGCGATGTAATTTCTCCTCAATCCCTTGTGCAAATAATGACATTTGAATCGAGCATTAACAGGCTTAATTACTTTAAAATTGTCATTTTAATTTACACTGATATAGTATTGATCATACAAGCAGAGATTAAGCTGTTCAGTGGAGCGGATGATGGGGAATTAAACATTAAAGGGTCCTCCAGGGGCCGCGGCTGCCCAGCGAGAGCCGGAAGAGGGATGATATTTCTCAGTAATGAACTGGCGGCATGCGGGGACATGAATCTTGGGCTCCTGGAAAAGGGGAAATAATGGGGTTTGGGCAGCATTTGCAGGTTACTCATTCGCCGCCATGCACCAATTCTCCAATGATCCGTCCGCCTCACCAACATTTATTTATCCAGCAAATTCCGAGCTTTGACCTTTTGCTAAGTACATTGAACATAAGTTGGAGTGGAGATTTTTCAGCTGTAACTTTTATAAGTATTTGTTATTTTTTTTCTTATTTCTAGGCAACATCAAACAAAATTATTCAGTTTTCCTAACATCGTGTCTGCGGGCCCCTGCGGCTGTCGGTGGTGTGCTGAGAGGGCAGTGGCCAGTCCTCAGCGAGCTCTCAAGGGGCAGGGGTAGCTGGGACTGTCACAGGCACCCGGGGTCGTCACAGGCAGGGGCCCAGCTCCTGCAGCCATGCCTCACACTTCACTTGTGAGAAATTCCAGAGGCAAGTCCTAGGTTTAAGTGTGCTGACCCCTTTTTTTCAACAAAATGATGTGAGAGTCTCACATTTTGCCCTGGAAGTAATGGTCCTCTGCCTGTCTTTTCAGTTTGCTGTTTTCTTGTGATCATTATGCAAAGCTACGCCCTGTAACTGCAGATGCTGCCAGCTGGGGAGAAGATGGAAATGAAGCCAATTTTTTTTTTTTTTCAGAAGAAGCACATTTGACAGGCTTCTTTTGGCCACCGTCAGACACCTCAGATCTTTGAACCGCTTCACTCTTTAGAGGTTACGTAATAAAAACTTAGGTGATTGATTTTATGGCTCAGTGGGGAATGATGAAATTCTTGATCCCTGTCCATAATGGCTTGACTTTACACAGCGGGCTAGAGATTTAATTAAAGCTGATCAGGGAATGAGACGCTGCTGTTTCTCCCCAAGTGGACGTGGTTTGCACAGGAGCGTCGGAGGCGTCACATTTCTCCTCAGTGGGACTTAAGCTTGTCGTCCACTTCACTCACTCTGAGTAGCTCAGCCATCTTCATCCCTAATGATAGCACTTTTGGTTTTGTTGTGTCTGTGACCTTCTTCTGTTAAAAAAATGTGCTCTGACGTTTATCGGGCACCTCCTGTTTGCCAGGATTGTGCTGTCTTAGAGCTGGGAGCCAGAGACACAGACAGCTGGGGCCCGCACATTTTATCTTCACTGGGGACCCTGAGACTGGCTGAAAACTGGAGGGAGCAACCTGGGTCCCAGGAGTGACACCTCCAGGGACACTTCTGCTTGGTCTGCTCAGCCTCTTCCTTGAGAGCTGTAGGCCGGCTCCTCTCCTGTGCTTGCAAAGTTGTTAGTGTCATTGGTGTGACCACATGTGGGTACCGAGTAGGGCATGAGAGCGGTGGCGGGGGGCTGACCTCAGGAAGGCTCCCCCGACCTGGGAGTGAGCGTGCTCCTCCAGGCATCTGGAGAAGTCATGTGGGAAGTTTGTGTGGAGATGTTGGGAGTCAGTGCCTGAATCTTTGACCTGGAGTTCTCGAGTGGCTCTGCTCTACCATGTGCTCCCTCCACTGTAATCACGCATTTTTTGCACGTTGGCATTTCATTATTTCCTGTGGGCCCCAGCTCCTGCCTCCCCTGCACTGTTCCTCGCCAGGCGTCGGTCCTCACGCGGCATGCTGCCTATTGCAGACTGACTTTGTGGCTGCGTCACACTTAGTTACACATGGACATGGCAGGTCTCCACGCAGGAGCTTCTGTCCCCACACCCAGGCACTGTCCCTTCCCGCTCTCACAGCCCAGCACTGGTGTCCTCTGTCCCTCTCCAGCCGCGCCAAGTGGCTCTGCCTGTCCCTTTCCAGCCCTTCTCAGTCCCATCCCCTCCCCTTCCCAAAGCTCTGGCCCGCGCAGGGTCCTGGGAACCGCGGGACCTCCATCCCACTACACACCTCTCCCCCCAATGCCTTTTCCTCTGCCTGAAGCCTGGTGCAGCCCCAGGTATTCCCACCAACTTCTGTGCAGCCCTGGCTCTGGCGCCCCCGTGTTCCCTCGCCACACCCAGCCCTGTCCTCCTCCCGCCAGCATCCACCCACATGTCAGCTTGCCATGTCTGTGTCTCTGGCTCCCAGCTCCCACTGGGTCCTGGCTTGCCATTCCCACCAGCACACTCTGTGACCAGCAGGGGCAGGATGTCCCGGGTCCCTGGTCCCCACCAGCAAAGAACATGTCAGCATTCCCTCTTTTTGTAGGAAACATCTCTTGACCCCCTGCCTCCCCTTCTTCTTGGTCCTGCAGAAACACTGATCCGTCTCCTTTTCCTTTTAAGGAACATGATAGATTCCATGTGGTCAGGGCAGCGGCGTCCAAGTGGGGAGGGCTGCCCAGAGGGTGGTTGACGGTTGTCACTCCTCCGTGCCATTCACGGGCTCTGATTTATGTCCAGGCCGTTAGTGGGACGTAGCTGTTCCCGGAAGGGCTGTTCGTGATTTGTCCCCAGAAGAGAGGTGAGGACCAAGAGGTGTTTTCTTCAGATGATGAGGCTGTGGATACATCGCAGCCTCCTCCAGCGTCTGCCTCCTTCTGGCTGGGGCCACAGGGACATGGGGTGGCTAGTGGTGAGTCAGGGCTCTTATGCAGCGGTCTCTGCCTGGGAGGCGATCAGAGGTGGGTGGACACAGAAGGAGGAGGCCTTGCTGTGCCTTGTTACTCCAGTGGTAAGGGCATGGAGTGGCAGGAAAGAATAAATAACATCACAACTGAGTAGTCGTTAACATTGAACTGTGATAACACCATCCTGTGTGCTTCCACATGCCCCCTGAGGGCGCAGAGCAACCCTGTGAAGCAGGTACTGTGATGATCATCCCGAATTGCAGATACAGAGACTGAGGCGCAGAGAGGTCAGCAATTTGACCGAGGTCTCCAGACCCAGGGGGGTGGGCAGATGCAGGACGGAGCTTGGCGCTGTAACCGCCGTGTACCGCTCCCTCAGAAGAGCAGGGACACGGGCAGTGGTCAGGGCTGGGTGTTGGTTTAGAGCAGCCGTGGGCAAACTTTTTGACTGGAGGGCCACAATGGGTTCTTAAACTGGACCGGAGGGCCAGAACAAAAGCATGGATGGAGTGTTTGTGTGAACTAATATAAATTCAAAGTAAACATCATTACATAAAAGGGTACGGTCTATTTTTTTTTTTTAGTTTTATTCATTTCAAACGGCCGGATTCGGCCCGCGGGCTGTAGTTTGCTCACGGCTGGTTTAGAGGCTGATCAAGGACATGCCGTTTAAAGCTGGAGGACAGTGTTTTGGTGGCTGAGACTCGAACAGCACCCTAGTTCAGGGCCCAGGGAGAGAGCTGCGTTTTGAGTGGCTTCTTTAAGGGACACTGTGCTTTGTGTATCTCTGGCAGACCTTCGTGTAGAAAGAATTGGATAACATGCCCGTTTTAGAAACGGGAGAGCTGAGGCTTTATTGATGTGTGTAGTTGCTCAAATCACATCGCTGGGAACTGCAGAATTGAAGTCAGAATTCAAGGGCTGCCTGTGGGCCAGGAGCACATGTTACATTAAGTGCAGGGACACAGAAGGATGGTGGAAGGAGACAGACGGTGTGCCGTCTAACACACGTGTGATTCGAGCCTGAGAATAAAGCAGGCAGATCGGAAGTTATTTTTGAAGAGATGATAAATTTTCCAACCCTGGGGACCTTCATACACCCCATGAAAAATCCCAGTGAGCCCCAAACAGAATAAAGAAAACCCACCCCAGAGCGATCATAGTAAAACGACAGAAACCAGAGACTTCAGGACTCTTCAAAAGCTTGTGTGGGAAAAAGCTAGGACACCCTTGACCGGCGGCACTTATGCTGCCTGCTCCCTGCCAAGCAGGAATGTGACCGAGCAGCGTGGCCCCCAGAGTCCCCCAGGAAACGCCACCGTGGAGCTCTGTGTCCAGCAAAACACCTTTCAGGAATGAAGGTGAAATAGACATCTTCATTCTAATGAAACCTAGAGAATCTGTCACCTGCAGACCCCACAACAGGCAGCAAGTACTCAAGGGTGTCCTCACACAGAGAGCGCAGGGCTCCAGAGGGAGAGGCGGGGGCAGGCGGGAACAAACATTGTGAAACGGAAAATACGGCAGCAGAGTGAGTACCTGGGGCAGAAAATAAACTATCTCCACGTTTAATACCCGGGTATTTGAAACGAGAGAGGATTGAGTCCCCCAGTTCCAACAGGGGATGGGCAGACTGGGGTCAGCAGGACAGTGTCCAAGGCGTTGGGACTTGGAGCAGAAATAATGACGGTGGGACATGGAGGCCCGGTCCCGTGGAGGCAGCAGCCCCTGGAAGAAAGCTGCTGTGTTGGCATGTCTGTGCAAGGGGACTACGCTCAATGATTTGAAACAGAAGTAAATGGCGGTTTCCCAATATAATTGCAATTTAAAAATCAATTAAGCCTTTCGGGTAGCATTTTCTGTGCCCTGAGCTCTCCTAATGGCAGCAGGTAGTTTGTAAACAGCTTGTGCTCAGTGTTGTCATCCCTTAAAGTGCATCCACTCTAATTAGCCTCTCTGCATAATGCACGTAGCCTGCTTCTCCAGAACATCTGTAAGAACGAAATTGTAATTGAAAAGCTAATGATTTTTGGAAGACAAAAGATAAAAGTCAGAGCTGCTTTAATTATGATACAAACTCTCCACATAATTTAATGGGCATAAAAGTTTATTGATTTACTTTGGTAATCATTTAGACATGGAAAATATGACAATAAATTTCATAATTTAAACTAGTTATTTTAAGACTGATATATTTCTTGCTCGTCACTGGAACTTTGTTTGCAAAGTCTGTATTATTGGAAAGAGCATGTATATTGCAAGTGAATCTCATTTTCAGAGGAAAGTACCTGGGTGGTGCAATGAAAAATAATTTGGGGTGCTTGCAAAGGACGTCTAGGTCTGCGCCATTTCTTCTTGTCGCCTAGCTGGGTGCTGGGCACATGGTATGAGTCCTGTGATGTGAGCTCCTCTGTGCACTCAGCTCTCTCCCCAATGAAACAGGCACAGGGAGCCGATTCCTCTCCCACCTGTTGTCACGCGTCGGCTCATGAAGTCTGTTAAATTAAGCAAAAGAAGTAGGATTTTCCTGTTGGAAAGGAAGGTCCAGGATAACGTGTTGAACACTAGCCGGGAGAGTACATGTGGGGAAAGAGCTGGGAGGGTCCAGACTGACAATAACCCGGTAGGTACATCTCCATGAGATGGCTCCCGGATGACGAATGCCTGGGCCGCGTCCTCACGGCAGCCCTGCCCTGGCCCAGGAGGAAGGGCAGGACCAGCAGGGGCCTCCGTGCACCTGCGCCTGCTTCTTACTCTCAGTGTGGACAGCACTGCCACTCTCTCAGGCACCTTCGTTCCCTTACATGCGGGCAGTTCTCTGGGTGAGGAGTGGCGGCTGCCATCTCTACAGCCAGCTGAGAGAGCTGGGACTTCCCCTGCCAGAGTTTCTTTGAATCTACCATTTGGGTGTGATGCTCACAGCACCACTGGCCTCTGGAGTGTGGACTCCAGGGCCACCCTGTCCCCATGTCCTTGATGTGCCGGCAGATCAGGGCCCCATGGCCACTTCCTCCCCCCACTCACCTTTAAGACACCACGTGCCCCTGGATCCGTCCTTCTCCTTGACTGTCCTGTGTCCCCACTGACCGCCCCGTGTCCCCACTGACTGTCATGTGTCCCCACTGACTGCCCTGTGTCCCCACTGACTGCACTGTGTCTCCATTGACCATCCTGTGTCCACACTGACCACCCATGTCCACACTGACCACCCATGTCCACACTGGCCACCTTGGCAGTCTCTCTATAGGCTCTTCTCCTCTTCCCAGTCCCTCCACAACAGTATCCTGGGACCAGTCCCTGGCCCTGCCCTTTCTCTGGCTCTAGTCAGTCCTCGGTGAGAAGACCTCATGTGGACCGTGCTCATTTACATCTGCACCCAGACCTCTGTCCTGGACCCCGTCCCACACGTCCAGCTGCCTTTGATGTCTCCCTGCGGTGTTTTACAGCCATTGCAACCTCAACGTGTCCGAAGCTGGATGCTTCCTTATCCACCCTCAGTCCCAGGCAATGGCAGCACCCACGTCCTGCTGGCCCGGCGAAACACTGGCCCTCGGTGCCTCCCTGAGCTCACGGTCCTTTGTCAGGGCATCCTGTGGACATTTCCCGTGTTTAGAAGCTGACCCTTTGTATGAAGCACCTGTCACTGTCCCTCGCATCACACCATCTCGCTTTGGGCCATTTATTCAGCAAGACCTCCAGCCGCCTGCCAGGGCAGGGGAGTGGATGTCAGGGACCATTTGTGAATAACTGAGCCAGTTCTCAGCAAGGCTGTGCCTGAGCCAGTGGGTGACCTCGCCGCAGACACGGTGCGATGCGCGTGTCCCCTGCAGTTTGCGAATCTGGCGTCACCCATCGCATGGCCATCAGCACCCTCCGGGGCACCCCTTCCCAGCAGCCTGTCTGTAAAGGCCGCCTCGCCCCCCATGGCTGCTCCTCGCTGCCGTGATATAAAATGTTAACAGACACATTCATCTGTTGGATTTATCGTGGGCCACACGGGACATTAAGTGGCTGTTGCTTGGAATGTTTACCCTCCCTGTCACGATGGCTGTGCTCTGCCGGCCCCTTGCTGGGCTGCCTAATTGGGGACACTACAACCAGGGCTGTGACAGGGTTCAGCACCCCGGTGTATGCATGCCAGCTCCCATGGTGCACGCTGTATAAAATGCTCTTTAATTCAGGAACAGATATCATTAACTTTGTAAGTAGATGAACACAATGGACAACCAATTTAATTAACTTCTGATGTCGGCTGTTGGACGGGAGACAAAATGAAATTATACGTGCATCTCTCAAGCAGGCAGCCAGCCTGGAGAGGGCTGGGCGGTGAGGGTCAGACGGGGGGACACCTTTGTGCCGTCATTTCACGTTTAGCCCAGAAGCTGAAATTGGAAAGTCAGTACTTTGTAAAGAAGTCAGCTCTCATTTTCGATGGTTACAAAGCTGCTCAGAGAGGCGGAGCAGCCTCGTGACAGTGACATGCTAAATGCGACCTCTCCCACACGCTGCCCTTCTGGATAAGGCTGGGCGAGATGGACAGGAATGCCGCCTCATCCCATTAGACCGGCCGGCCGTGAGTTTATTATACAGGGAGAGATCAATGAAGCGCTGCATTGATTTAAACAAAAGCTTTGTTTCATTTATTATTGTTTATAATCTAATGAAAGTGATAGTAACTTAGCTTTGATTTATTACTCAATCTATTAAATTTTATTAAAACCAGGAGTCTTGGGACTTACTCTTGTGAAAGAGTTGGTCCTCCTCTTGGTAAAAGTGTGTGATTTTTTGCAGTCGTGTTCAGCTTCTTGGAAGAAAGCGATGCATTAGGTTGTCCTTTAAACCCTGAGTAGACAGTGCTGCACATTAGCTCCTGAGCAGCTTAGCCAGTCACTCCTGGGGGTGTCCTGCGTCTCCACACCGCTGTCATCTAACCAGGACTCTACCTTCTGCCGTGCACCAAGCATTGTGCTGGGGACTTGGAGGTGATGAGACCATCCTGGAGGAGCCTCCCTCCCCTCCCAGAAAAGAACACAGCCGGGGCTGCAAGGGCCAAGCCCCTTGCACGAATTGCATGCATCGGGCCTCTAGTAGAGAAATAATTCCAGATTATGTTGAAAATTTTAAAAACCTACCAAATGAGAAAAAGATCAATAGAAAAATGGACAAAAGACATAAACAAGAAATTCACAGGAGAAACTTAAAATGCCAACACTCTTAAAAAGAGATGCTCAACTAATATAATGAAAATGCAAGTTGAAACAACAACAATGTCCAATTTCACACACATCCAATTGGCAAAGGTCAAAGTGGCACCAGGTCTTAGCAAGTATGTAGCACATCAGCACTGCTCCACACTGCTGGTGGAGGGTGGGTCATCATGGCATCCTGGTGACACCTATGTTGAAAATGCACATCCACCGTGACCCAAGATGCAACTCCAACTGCATGTCATTACATGCACACACATGTGATACATACATGCACATGTGTGCCCAAGGACACGGTGCGTGTGAGGATGTTCACTGTAGCATCTGTTGTAATAGCAAATACATTGGAAGCAGTTTTCATTTCCAACAGAAGAATGGATAAATAAATTACAGTATTTTGGCATGTTGGATTATTGTGTAGCATTTAAAAAACTAAAGTTACAGCCCTGGCTAGGTGGCTAAGTTGGTTAGAGCATATCTCCTGAGAGTCCCCACTTCTCTGAGAGCCATCACTGTGTGTGTATGCGTGTGTGTGTGTGTGCGTGTGTGTGTGTTGTGTGTGCGTGTGTGTGTGTTGTGTGTGTTTGCACAAGTACTACCTGGGAATAAACTACCTGTGAAATCGTGGGATGGAGGTTCATGGGATGCACCCCATTCCCAGTACTGAGTCCTCAGTGCTCTTAGGTCACATGAACCTGAATGTCTTAGCATTTCTCCCGTCTCACAGAGGAGACAAGTGTGGGAAGGAGATTCACAGCTGGTGTGCTGTCAGACGCACAGCCTGCGATGTAACTGGCTTTACATTGGATCCCCAGGCCCAGGTCCCTCGGAAGGGACAGGAGGTGGCCTGTTCCTGTTAGGGGGAACGTCCCTTCTGCAGTGCTCTGCAGGCTCCTGGGAGCTCAGACCTGGTGCTCTTGGGAATGCAAAGTGGCGACATTTTCATTTTTATATGTTTTTATTGATTTCAGAGAAAGGGGAAAGGAGAGGGAGAGAAACATCCATGTGAAAGAGAAACATCAATTGGCTGCCTCCTGCATGCCCCCTACTGGACACAACTCAAGCATGTGTCCTGACCTGGAATTTAACCATGACCTCCTGGTTCATGGGATGGTGACACCCAACCGACTGAGCCACACTGACCAGGGCAGTGGTGACATTTTCACAAGGATGTTGGCGACACAGGTGAAAGCGGCCTTTCCCACCAGGTGGGTGGGGACTCCACCTTTGGCTCATACGTGAGAAGCCCTTCTATGTTTTCCGCTTTCATGGTATCTGGAGAAGAAAAATGTGTTCCCGTGTGCCCTTTACTGCTAAGTCGACTTGATTTGAGTGTCAGGAATTCTGTCTCATGAACAAGTGAGCCGGATGGGGAGGCCGCAGGTTAATGGTATGTACTTTGGCTGCCAACCCAATTGCGGAAGTGATCGATCACTGGGCGTTGGATCTGTTTGCAAATAAAGAGTGATGGAGGCGTTTCTGACGAGGAGCTGTGTTCTCTCCTGCCCCATGCCTGTGTGCAGTGGCCTCGTCAGGGAGGCGGGGACCCCAACAGCCGGTGTCTTGCCACTGCCTATCGCTTTCTGTCCCAGGATGCGGAGCACTCTGCACCATGGTCGTCCCAGTCGGCTGTGTTTGCAGAGCCCGCTGCCGCTATCAGGGCTCCCCTCCAAAAGCAAACTGGGGGTCGGGGTGCGACCGCTCATCACAGGAACAGGCTGCCATAGAGGCCCAGCACTGGCTGAGTCACTTTGCCAACACTGGTTTTCACCAGGACCTGGTTCAGCTGCTGAGCCTCCTGAGGAGCGGGTTTCATCTGCTGTGGGCACTGATTCCTGCCCATGCCCAGGTGGGTGAGGACTCCAGGCCATAGCCATCTCAGAGACAGTCCCCTGCCACGTTCCACGTTCATATGGAGCTGGCACCTCCTGTGCGGCTGCCCAGTTCTGTTTCTGGTCCTTGCCCAGCCTCCAGAGCCCCGAGGGGCTCAGCGCTGTGGGCGATGCTGACTTCTCCACTGTCAATGCCCTGAGGTTGTACCGCTGCAGGAGGGCGGAGGGCGCCTGCCTGCAGTGACCGGACTGCAATGCGCTTAACGGGGAATTCATAAGCACTCTTGACAGTCAGGTTTATAAATATGTTAAAAAGTATTTTAATTGTTTTTAGCAAAACAGGCAAGGAGTCAATATTCTCAGACGCGTCAAACACACTGTTGACAGGTCCTGTGGCCGGAGGACCCAGAGAGCAGGCCCGGGCGCATTTCTATGCAGACGTCGTCGTGGCTGTGATAAATGAGGGCCCTGAACCGTATTGATAGAGTAGGTTAAACATTGGAAAAGTTAGCTGAACTTTGACTTTAAATATTCATTACAGCTAATTATGGATTTTCCGACTCTATGAATTACAGTTTCCATCCCTGCATTGGCAGTGTATTTTCCATTTATTTGTTGTAAACTTCATGATTTTATATCAGCTGTATCACATTTAATGAGGTATTGGTTTAAATGTTTGCAATGACATTTATTTACTTACGCTGTTTCTAAGTGCGTTCTGCCTGAAACAAATTAAGACATCCTGTGGAAGGGCGATGGTGACAGGCCGTGAGGTGGCACGGGCGTAGGCTGTTGCTGTTTCCCTGGCCCACAGGCCGCGTGTGCCCCGTGTCTGTCTTACGTGGTGGGGCAGAAGTGAGACACCCGGATGGCGCCTCTGTTGGAGGAAATGCCGCTGGCGGCTGGCTCCTGGGCTGGGACTCCTGGTGTTCGGGTATCGGAGGGTCACCCATGAACAGTGCAGATCTCCATGATGTGATTGAGTTACAAGGAGCTCACCTTTAATTCTAGTTCAGAGCGTTTTGTTCGTCACTCTGGACTGTGTTAGAAGTATCCTCCTGCAGGTCTCTCACCTGATCTCTCTTTTGCTCTACAGGCTCTAGGAAGCTTTTATTTTCTTCACGAATCCTTAAAAAACATCTACCAGTTTGACTTCAAAGGTAAGACTATGGTGTCAATTGTCCAGAATCCTTGGGTTTTGTGTCTCAGCAGACTCGCCACCCCCTGCCTGGTGTCCCTGTGAGGAACTGGCATGGTCTCGGTTTGAGTCGTTACTGGCAGTCACTAACGAGGGTCCTCATATGAAACCTGGCTTTCTGGCTGCACTAAAATCAAGACAGCTGGCCTGCGCCCTCCTAGCCCAGCCAGCTCACCCGCTCGCCCACCCCTGCCACCCCTCTGCTCCCAGGGCAGGGCTCAGCAGGCCACGCTGCCTCTCTTGCAGTAGAGCCCAAGGAGAAGGGAAAGGCTCTGTCTGCATCTGTGTCCCTATCAAATGTGCAAAGTGGGAATAGAACAAGACGGTGGCTTATCCCAAAATGACGCGTGAGAGCCTGTTTGTGGCCAAGTGGGAAACGTGGTCCCATGTTGACTGGGCAGGACCGCCTGCTGTGCTGGGAAGATTCTCCCGGAGTTGCCTCTGATGTCACAGGCTTGTCACTGTGTCTTGGGGGCACTGGAGGCCGTTACCCCAGATCTGACAAATTTCAGTATCGCCCATTCCATTGGGCATGTTGGTCCTTTTATCTTCCACTCAATGTTACATCTCCGGGTTCTGTGTAAATCCTGCAGAGCTCCATTTAGGCTATTGAGCCAGATCACATTAATTTGAAATGTCATTAAAGTTGTAATAACTGTGGAGAGCCACTAATTATGTCAGTGTCTCCGATTCATTATCTTTGCTCACTTGGGAGACAGATCACCCCTTAGGAAACGGAGAGCAGTCTTCTCCAAACGGCACGAGCCGTGCTCTGCTCCGGCTGAGAGCAGGACTCACCAGCGGGGGTTCACTGGCCTGTAGGAGTCTCTATAGGCTTTTAAATGAGCATCTAACTTTCCCACAGTGACCTTGGCTCTGACTACAGTCTTCATGGGCACTGGCACCAGTGTTTCCTGTCATTGACAGGGGAGTGGTGAGGAGGTCCCGGTGGGGCTGGCGGCAGAGTGGGGTGATGCTGGTCATCGGCACCACAGGCTTGGACATGTGCCGATCATTGAACTGGTCCTTTCGTTAAGTAACCATTTGCATACATATTTTACTACGGAATCTGATCAGTCGGAAAGTACCTTCTGGCCCACAGTGTATTTAAAACTGTATGTTGGAGGTATGCATGATTCCAGCACAACCTTACCCCGGGCCTCCACGTTGTCCGTGACAAGAGCTGTGATAGTAACAGGCATTGAACATGCTCTGAGCTCTCCTGTGTGTCAGGAGAATGTGTCAGTTCTGAAAACACTCACAGTGTCCCAGCACGGTGGGTGCTACTGCTGCCCCACAGCAGGGTGGGGTGTGGGTGCAGGTGCAGGGTGCAGGGTATGGGGTGCAGTACAGTGTGTGGGATGCAGATGCAGGGCATGGTGTGGGGCATGGGATGTGGGCTGGGTGTGGGTATGGGGCATGAGAAGCAGGGGAGGGGTGCGGATATGGGTGCAGATGTGGGGTACGGGGTGCAGGGTGCAGGGTGCAGGGCGAGCCCTACTCAGGCAGGGGCACTGCCTGCCCCCTGCTCCGCAGCCCTGCTCTTCGGGGCTCACTCTTCTTCCTTGAATTGGTTACAGCAAAAGCGATCCAGAATTTGTGAAAAGTTTGAATACACTTTTATTAAAAAAAAAATAGCCCAAATTTTAACAAATAAGTACCTACTTAGAAACTTCAAGACTCCCAAAGGTACAGATGAAAAGGGATGAAAGTGACTTCCAGTTTCTGGTCCAGCATGTGAAGATCTTGGAAGTCGTCAGCCCTGTCCTCGCAACAAGAAAAGCCAAACAAAACTGCAACTGGACGACTGTTCTTAGGCCCCTTGGAGAAGCGAGGTCACAGGGCAAACCGCTGCCGCAAAGCTGGAGACAGGCAGACCCAGAGCAGCAGAGCTACTGGGTGGAGACCGTCACTGCAGCCCCCTCTGGGTGACACTGCAGGGTGTTGACCAGGTGCTGGAGGCCGCGCATGAGCTGGCTTGAGAGGGAAATGCCTGAGGACCAGCCTTCGGGGTGCTAAGAAGCACATGTGAGGGGCACATACTGACTGAGAGACTGAGCCCTACTCGGGACTATAGAACATTTTCCCTCCACCCAAACCTCACACCACAGCATCCCAGCAAGGGCTTATGATAGGAAGTTCTGCAGAGGGCTCTCACAGGGGCCCATGACAGCAGAGGAAACAGGAACAAGGCCCGGGAGGTTGTTTTAGACTCTGACCGCCCAGGAAACTGTCCCACTCCTCACCAGGTCATCAGCCTCATACGAAAGGACTGTCTACCTCAGTTTCTCCTACCAATTATTTTTGTGCTGCTTTCAACAAAAACTATAGGGCATGCTAAAAGGTGAAAATACACCCTGAAGAGAAAAGCATGCACAGACTTGGATAGTGCCTAGATTTGGAACCATCAGACTGGCAATTAAAAATAACAGGTGAATTTGCTGAGGAATCTAATGAAACAATGGACATGCAAGAACAGATGGGTAACATAAGAGGAAAGATAGAAACTCTCAGGAAGAATAAAAAGGAAAAGCTGGAAATCAGAAATACCATGACATGAGTGACGAGTACCTTTGCAGGGCTTAGCAGACTGGATGTTGCTGAGGAAAGAATCAGTGAACTAGAAAATGAAAACGCTCCAAATTGGAAAAAGCAAAAAGAAAAAAAGCCAGGACAGATGTCTAAGAACTATGGGGGCCCTGGTCGGGTGGCTCAATTGGTGGAAGCATCATCCTGTACACCAAAAGGTTGTGGGTTCGATTCCCGGTTGGGGCACATGCATACAGGAGACAACAGATTGACATTTCTCTCTCACATCTTCTCTCTCTCTTATCCTCTATCTCTAAAAATCAATCAGCACATCCTTGGGTGAGGATAAAAAAAAAAAGGAAAAAAATACTGTGGGACAACTACAAAAGGTGTAACGTAAGCATAATGGGAATACCAACAGGAAAAATTAGAAAGGGACAGAAGAAATTCTTGAAGTAATGCTGGCCAGGAATTTTCCAAAAGTAATAATGGACACGAAGCCACAGATCTTGAAAGCTCAGAGAGTGTCATGTAGGATAAATACCAGGAAGTCTACACCTAAGCAGATTGTATCCAAACTGCAGAGACCAAAGATGAAGAGGGAAGGGGTGGGCGGGAACACCTGATCTTAAAGGAACAAGGGGAAGAATTAACATCCACTTCTCTTTAGAAATGATGCACATAAGGAGTGTGGTGTGAAGTGCTTAAGTTCTTGGGGATGGGGGAATAACCTAGAATTCTGTATTCAGCAAAAGTCTCCCTAAAAAATGAAGGAGAAAGAAAGACTTTCTCAGACAAACCAAAGTTGAGGGAGGTTGTTTCCAGTAGTCCTGCCTTGCAAGAAATGTTAAAAGGAGCTCTTGGTCTGAAGAAAAGTGATATAGGTCAGAAGCTTGGGGCTGTGTTTAAAAAAAAAAAAAAAAAGAGTGTAAGAGAAGGAATAAATGAAGATAAAATAAAATATCTTATTTTTTTATTCTTTACTAATCTAAAAGATAACTTTTGTTCAAAGTATTATAGCAACAATATATTGGGTGACAATAGCTATTGGATAAGTGAAGTGAATGATAGAAATGTTATAAAGGTTGGTAGGGAGGAATTGGATGACTGGTTATAAAGAACCTGCACTATTTGTGAAGATGTATAGTGTTATTTGAAAATGGACTTGGATTCATTGTAGATGATTATTGCAAACTCTTTGACAACCACTAAAATGTCTTTAATGAAGTATAACTGATAGAGTAAAAGAAGAGAAAAATTGGAATCATATAAAATGTTTAATTTAACCAGAGAAGGCAGAAAAAGAGTGGAAGACAAAAAGAAACAAAGAATAAAGGCCATAAATAGAAAAGCTACAAATATGGAAGGTATGAGTTCAACTATATCAATAATTACTTTAAATGTGAATGGTCTAAATACACCAATTAAAAGACTGTCAGAGTGGTTAAAAAAAAAAAAAGAACAAGATCCAACTATTGTCTACTGGAAACCCACTTAGATAGTTAGATAGAAAGATAAATACGATAGATGATAGATAGATAGATAGATAGATAGATAGATAGATAGATAGATAGATAAAAGTAAAGGAAGGACAGAAAAAGATAAACTCTGCTAACACACTTAATGAAAAGAAAGCAGAGTAGCTATAAACTTCAGACAGAACAGACTTCAGAGCACAGAAAGTTATCAGGGATAAAGAGGGGCATTACATCATGGTAAGTGGATCAATTCTCTAAAAAGACATGACAATCCTGAATGTATATACACCTAACAACAGAGCATCAAATACATGAAGCAAAAACTGGTAGAACTACAACAAGAACCATATGGGTCCACTCTCATAGCTGGAGACTGGAACACCCCTCACTCACAGATGGACAGCCCAGCAGGCAGGCTGTCAGTGAGGACAGAGTTGAACTCAGCAGCACCATCAATCACCTGGTCTAATGGACATTTATAGAATAATCCGTTCAACAACAGCACAATGCATTCTTCTCAAGTCAGCCGGAATACTCACCAAGACAGACCACATTCTAGTCTGTAAAACACACCTCAACAAATTTAAAAGAAAAGAAACACAGCCCACAATGGTATTAAGCTAGAAATCAATAACAGAAGGATAACTGGAAAACCCCCAAATATGTAGGATATTAAACATCTCACTTCTAAATAACATAATGGGTCAAAGAAGAAGTCTCAGAAATTTTAAAAATATTTTTAACTAAATGAAAGTGAAAACACAACTTACCAAAATTGTAGAATGTAAAAGCAGTGCATTGGTAGCAGCAAGTGCATATATTAATTGTAGAATGTGAAAGCAGTGCATTGGTAGCAGCAAGTGCATATATTTAAAAAAAAAAAGATGTAGAATCAATAATCTAAGCTTCTGCCTTAGGAAACCAGAAGAAGAGCAAATTAAATCCAAAGTAGGCGTAAGAAAAGAAATGATAAACATTAGAGCATAAATCAATGAAATTGAAAACAGGAGCTCAATAAAGAAAATCAACAAAACCAGAAGTTGGTTCTATGAAAAGATCAATAAAATTGGTAAACCTCTAGCCAGCTAACCAATGAAAACAAGACAAATTACTAATATTATAATTGAGAGAGGAGCCATCACTACTGATCTATAGACATTAAAGGGTAATAAAGGTATCTTATGCACAAGTCTATGCCTATAAATTTGATAACTTAAATGGACTGGTTCTTTCAAATATACAATCTACCAAAACTCATTCAGATAATCTGAATAGGTCTTTATGTATTAGAGAGATGGAATCAATAATTAATAACCTTTAAAAAAGAAAGCATTAGGCTCAGATGACTTCACTGGTGAATTCAACCAAACATTTAGAGAAGAAATCATACCAATTCTCAACTATCTCCTCCAGATAATAGAAGCAAGAAAATACTTCCTAACTCATTCTATGAGGCCAGCATTACCCTAATACCAAAACCAGATAGAAACATTACAAAAAAGGAAAACTACAGACCAATATCCATCATGAATATAAAGTGTAGATATTCTAAACATAAATTAGCAACTAGAATCCAACAAGGTAGAAGAAAAATTATACACACTGACCAGTTGATATTTATTCCAGGCTGGTTCAACATTCAGAAATAAATGAATGTAATCTACCACAACAACAGGCTAACAAGTCACATGGTCATATTGATAGATGCAGAAAAGCATTTGACAGAATTCAACACCCACGTATAATAAAAACTCTCAGCAAACTAGGAATAGAGGGGACTTTCCTCAACTTGATAAAGCTACAAAACCTACAGCTAACGTAAGACTTAATAGTGAGAACCTAGATGCTTTCCCCCTGAGATCAGGAACAAGGCGAGGATGACCCCTCTCACCATAGCTCTTCAAAGTCGTACTGGCATCTCGGCTAATGCAGTAAGACAAGAAAATGAAATAAAAGGCTTATTGATTGGAGGGAGAGCGAAAAAATTGCCTTCGTCTCAGATGACGTGATTATCTCTGTAGAAAACCCCAAGGAATCAACAACAACAAAACTGTACTAATACGCAAGGTTAAATACAATACAATAGTCTTTTGAAGTCTGTTCAGTGCAGGGCTCCTCCAAAACTGAGTCCCAGGCAGACGCCCACCAGACAGACACCCCCAGGCATCCGTCCCCTGCAGCATGGACTGGCGGTCCTAGTGGCTGCTGTGATGGCTCGAGCTTTGCCAGGAGGAGTCCTGCACCTGAACAGATATAGAGAAAGAATGTTCTTCCTTATCCTCAGAGAAAGGTGAGCTGTGCCCTGTCTGTTAGCCGAGGGGCCTCAGGAAAGAGCAGCATGTGGCTGGGCTCCTCATGGGTGAGGAACAGCGTGCATGTGTTTGGTGCTGGCATGTGCACAGTGCCACCCAGTTCAGCGAGGTCCCAGACCCTGTGGCCAGCCCTCCCAGCCGTGACAGTAGCAGCTGTGTCACTGTGCAGGTGACTGTCTGGAAGGAGGAGGAACGCCCCTTAGATCTGGACAGAGGGCAGAGCTGCTGCCAGGGCTGGAGCTTCGAGGTCCCTCAGTCCCCCAGACCGGCCAAGGCTCAGCCCTGCCTGGGGCCAGGCTCCCGTTTCCCGTCCTTGCTGCTGGTGCTCATTTCTCCAACAGGCCCTCTCCCTGCCCTGGCAGAGTTCCCCTTCCTCCTTCCCCGCCCTTCCGGCTCTTCCATCAACCCCATGCTCGGCCTCTCCCTGGGCCCACACTTGGAGGCTCTGTTTCCCCTGCCATGTCCCAAGAGGCCCAGACAACGTCCTGTGTTTGTGTCCCGTGCCCTTATCCGTGTGCATCTCTGTGTCCTGTGCCCGGGTCCACTCTCGTGTCTCATCTCCATGTCCCATGTCTGTGTCTGTGTCCATGTTCTCAGGGCTCCTGGGAGGTCAAGGCCATGGAAAGGCCCGGAGGGGAGGCGGATCAGGGAGCCCACAGCACAGGCAGAATCTGTGAGAATTGCTACGTTGCTGGTGGGACACCGGTCCTCCCCTGGGCATTAGTCCCCACCCCTGTGTCCGCTACCTGGGCAGGTCTCCCTTCGACCTCCTCAGAGTGATGACGGCTGCGTGGGGCTGATGTTTGATAAATGCTGTCCTTCTGCAGAGATGGATGGGTGGTTCCAGTAAGTGCTTCGGTGATTAAACGGCCTGCGCATTCCAGTGGCAAATGGGTGGTATGGACGGGTCCTTGTTTGCTCACACAGTCCTGTGCCCACCTGCCCCGGGCACTGGCCTCTGGCTAACTGGGTCCATCTCCCTCTGATGCCTTCCAAGGGGATTGTGATGTACTGCAGGACCTGGGGGGACCAGCCTCAAAGCCAGCACCCTGAGGGCATGTCCATAGTTTGGGAACCAGATCAGAGGAGCGGGGGCACAGCGGGCACAGCCCAGCGCTTGGGGAGCAGCTCCCTTCCACCTGCCCTGTTCCGAGTTCCCTAAGTCACTGAGCACCTCGTATAGGTTGCAGCCAGGCTCCTGCTTTAGCCCCTCGGAGTCCCCACCCCTAGTGCTTTGCTCTTGCCTGGGGTTCACTCTCCATGGAGCGCTGCCCCAAGTCCCTGCCTCCTGTCTCATCCCTGCTGCTCCGCCATGTCGGTGGGTCCATGGGCGGGATGGTGCTCCAGAAACGACAGATGCGAGCAGCTCATTGGGCTCGGAGCACGACCCTCAGGAACTCGGACAGCAGAACTGGTCATTGTTGGCCTCCAGGAATCTCCTAAGAGCCCAGGGACATCCCCTGTGTTGGGCCTTCCCCAAGAGAGGAGCATGTATGCGGGCCAGCAGGTCTCTGCTGCGTTCGTGCGGGTCTGCATGTGGTGGTCTTGGTGGGCCCACGTGCAGCCGAGCTCCCGACAGGGCATCCTGAGCGGAGGCCGGCAGCCCTCCACCAGCCCGAGCCTGAGACTTTGAGGAACAGATTCATACGTTTCTTCACCAGACCCCACCATGGCGTGGGGTTACCATCCGTGAAAAGAAGCCCCCAGGCCCTGATGTGAGAGAACCAGGCCAAACCCTGTCTGCAGGGGTCAGCCCAGGTGGGGGTGGCCCAGCAGGACACCTCGTCCAGTGAGGTGACGGGCAGGCGGCTAGGAGCTTGGTCTGTGTGCCCTCCTCTCTCCATCTCACATAAAAACCCCTTGTCCTTGCACATGAGTGATGTTGGCTGGATATGGAGGGAATCGATGTTATTAAATAAATTTGTATTAAGGTATGAGCGAACGGTAATTCCACAGCCCTCTTAAACATACTCACGGTGTTAACGGAGGATGCCAATTAGCCCCTGTAAATCTGCAGGCTGCGAGTGTTAGCGGATAATGAAGTGGAGTGTCAGACTCCAGGTGGCGGACCGGCGATTTACGAGTCACGGTGTCCCCGGGAGCAGCTAGCCTGCTGGGTCGGCGCCCCCCCATCTGGTCCCCCTCATCACTCCCTGCTCCCCACAGGGCTGCACGGGTGGGACACGGGACCCCCACGGGGTGTGGCTGTTTGGATGGAATGTAGTGACGTGGTTATTCACAACATTCATCTGCCCTTTTCTAGCTAAGAAGTATAAAAAAGTCACTGGCAAGGAGATCTACTCGGACACGTTGGAGAGCACGCCCATGCTGGAGAAAGAGAAGTTCCCGCAGGACTACTTCCCCGAGGTGCGTCTGGGGCCCGTGCCACTTTCTCCCAAAGCACTTACTTTTCAGGGTGGTCACGTGAGAAGGGACATTTAGGACAGGGGGTCTTCATATCCTGGTGGGGATCACATCTCTGCTGCCACGCTCCCATGTTCTCTTTCTGGGAGGATCTGAAGTGTGCGTGGGTTCATGGGTTGCCTGAGGTAAGAGCTGAGAGAATCTGCAGTGTTTGTCGTTAAAACAACTGGTAAATTTTCTAATCCTTATTTCCTGGCAGAGGAATCATCCCCAATGATGCAGGAAAATGATTATCAATTCAGGTTGGCCTGGCATGTGAACGGGTCAATCTAGCCAGTGACCTACCCGACCTTCATAGCTATGGTGTGCCAGGCAGTGACACACAGGGCGTGTTCCTGCCCCTGAGTTCGGGGTGTGCCAGCGAGAGGCACGGCCGAGAGCCCTCCCAGTCCCAGGCAGTGGCTGCTTCATACAGATCAGGGGGTAAGGAAAGTGTGGGATTACTTACCACCCACAGCTCAGACTCAGTCAGAAAATGCTGATATATTTCCTGTGGGTTTTACTGCATCTTGTGTAGTTGTGTTATTTTTATGCGGAATGCACTGCACACACAATTTCGGATCCTGTGTCTTTACTTGACATTATAAGCAGCCCTTTGGAGTCTCCTAATCCTGTGCACTCACTCACGAGTTGATCCAGAGTTGGTCACCTGTCCTTTACCTCCTATTAACTGGGGCCGGATGTGGTGCTGATTGAAGCCTTTGGGGCAAGATGGAGGCCTGGGCGCCCGCCTCCCTGACAGAGGTGTGCTCAGCTGCAAGAAGGATTGCTTCCAGTCCCTTCTGCGTGAGGATTGCCCGCTGCTCAGCAGACCCCCCACCTGCGCTCCCAGCTGATCTTCAGCAAGGCCACAACTTTATTAACTTGTTTTATGACCTGAGCCCGGAGTGAAGGAATGGTGGCTGCCTCCGTAAAGGATGGCCCTCTTGTCACACCAGGGCACGGCTTCCTCATCCATTGTCCTGAGCCAAGGACGGGTGTCAGAGGCCCAGCCTCCCGGCCTGGCTGCTCCGCCTGAGGCTGGAGGAAGGCATGCCCGGAAAGCTCTGGAAGCTTCAGTTCTGGACCTTCCATGAGCACAGCCGATGCTGTGACTCCTGGGATCCTCCCTGAATGTTGGCCGTGGTGGGTCCTGACAAGAGGGTGGGGCCACGGTTCCCTTGGAGATGTCAAGGGGCAAGAAGTTGGTTTCAGAGTCCAGTTTTGCTAAGCTCCAGGCCCTGTCCCAGTCCAGACCCAGCTTTGCTTACCTGGAGTCTGAGTTGGGGCCCACACAGACTGTGGCCCTCGCCTGAGGGTGACCAGGGGCCACAGCGGCACAGGTGGGGCCTCGGCCTCCTCCCAGCAGGAGAACGAGCTTGGCCAGGGCCCCTAGCGTGGTTGGGGATCAGCCCCGAGCTGGACATGCTTGGCAGTGTCCAAGGTCCTGACCCAACACCCACAGGTGGGAAGCCCCCAGCACCTCTCTGTCTTGGTTACAGGCACCACGGGCCATGTGAGGCTGAGTTGGGACCTGGGTTGTCCTAGCTCTTCTGTTCTCATCCTGGGGTCCAGTCTCAGCCCAGAGGGGCACTCACCCCACCTAGGGTGGCTGAGGTTCCCCAGAGGAGACCTGGGAGTGGAGGTAGGGCTGACAGAGGTGCCCATGAGCTGGCCATGCCCAGGTCAGTGCTGGGGCTGGGCAGCGGGGCTGGTCAGAGTGATCCTGTGATGGCAGTGGGCAGTGCTAGACAGGGGGCTGGTATGGTAACAATTGCAGCCAGTGTTGGGGAGGCCTTAAGCCCCTGCCTCCCCACCTCAAGTAGTTCAAATTCTTTATATGCAACTTTAAAGTTTTGAACTGTTACAAATGCTGGAAGATGGAAAGGAGTGGCCGGCAGGTGCCAGCCTCCAGACTGAAGAGGAGTTGGGCTTGGCTCTGTCTGTCCCCTGGAGCTCAGCTCTTCTCTCTTCCCAGCCTCCAGGGCATGGGCGCCTGCTGGTACCTGGGTCAGCCCAAGTGCTTGATCCCACGAGGCAGGTGCTTCTCCAGGCCGCTCCCCACACAGCAGCCTCTCAGTATCAGGGACGCTATTCCCACTCACACGTGGAACAGGATGCACCCTGATACCCAGCTTGTGATGGACCCCAGCATGCGGACCCCCCCCAGGACTCACATGGGTCCCCTGGGGTCTCGTCCTCTTGTCACTTGTTAGCGACTCTCACTGCATCTTCATCCTTAGAAATAGGGTCACCAGAGGCTGCCAGTGTCTGTCATCTGTGAGCGGTGATGCTCTCTGAAGAAGGGGCTTCTGTGGCGGTCACCATGTGTTGGTGGACAGAGGAAGGGGAGGCTGAGGCAGTGCATGCCTTGGTAGGTGGCTCCCCTGAGGAGCCAGGTTCCCGGGGAGAAGTCTCCAGGCGCTCAGGACTTGCTCCCAGGCTCAGCACATCGGTCAGGGCTCCCATTTCCCCTCCCTCCATAGCCCAAGCTCGGGGAGTAGAGGCCAGAGCTCAGGCTGACGGTGTGGATGGGGGGCAAGGTCTGGGGACCTCAGCTGTGGCATCCCACTTCTTGCATATCCCTGAGAGAGGACACCCTGGTGGGGTGGGGCATGGCCCTTGGCCTTGATGCCCAGGGTCAGGGTACTGTTCCCAAGGTGCCAGCATGGCTCCCTAGGGACAGACAGCAAGGGGCTGCCTCCCTCCCCTGGGACAAGTGGCCTGGGTCCAAGCCTGAAGCCTGTGCTTAGCAGACCTGGCCCCAGGTGACACACTGCCGCACCTACAGGGTCGCCACACCGTCACGGGGTGCACCCCAATCTCTCCACTGGAGAGCAGCATGTTGCTGGGACGAGGGGACCGCCATACCCAAGCATTGGCTTTGCAGGGTGGCTGTGGTTGTTCCCTTGGATATGACGTTGCCACATTAGAAACTGGCTCAGCGTTTGTCTCAGATGGGAGTCTCTGGAGATGAAGTCACACCATTTCCAGAAGTGAGTTGTCTCTGGGGGACCATGTGAGTCCCTTAAAGTGGCTGAAGGGAAATCTTACTGAGAGCGCCGACACCTCCAAGGTCCTGTGAGTGACGAGGCACTTTGAGGTGTGCAAGGCATCCATCGGCTCTGCGTCTTCAGTGGAAGGTGGTCCGTCCTGGTCAGGCACCTGGGCGCCACGTCAGTGCGGCTGGTGTGGGGAGGCACGCGCTGTGGCAGCAGCTGTTGCTCGCTCCTCCCTGTTCTGTGCCTTCAGGCCAGTCTCTCCGCTTTATTTGAACACATTTTGGGGGAGGGAATTAGTTTAAGACGGATTTCCGTTTCTTTTATTACCATCACTTAAGGATAATCTAAATGTAATTACCATGATGGAGGCAATTCCAAATAATTACAGCCCCTGCATATCAAGCTCACAAAACTTTCCCTGCTGATTTATGGCGGCTTTGGCTCAGCATGACTCTCAGATGCTGCCTCTGGGAGCAGCACTCCAGATAATGTGAGACCATTTTTAAAAAGCGGATTTGTGTAGTCGATCAGGGCTGAGGCATTTTTTTCCTCTTGCCCGTAGTGAGAAATTGGTTGTTACCATAGATCACAGGCCTGCTCCTGGCTCTTATGAAAGATGAATTAATTTCACTAATGCTCCGAAGCGGGCCTTTCACAGGGAGGCTGTGTGGCGAGAGCCTTCCCGCAGCCTCCCTTTCTCACTGGTGATTTATGCCGTCTTTTAGTAGATGAAACCGCCTGTATTTGCCATCCATCTGCTGCCTAAAGGAATCCTATTAACAGGGGATCTGAGCAGAGACTTAATATTGTAAGGTGAACGACGTGGCAGCCCCCACTCCCCGCCCGGGCATGACGTGGCTTTCACTTCGTGATGATAACCTCGAAGTTTATCACCCCAGCCAGTGCTGTCCCCGTCCACCCCAGCCAGTGCTGTCCCTGTCTACCCCAGTCGCTGCTGTCCCCGTCCACCATCACCTGGAGCCCTTGGTGGGATTTCAGAGGGTGGCCAGTGACCAGAAAGATTAGCACACAGACCAGCTTCAGACTAACTCCCATTCCGAGAAGTGATGGAGGCTGGAGGCCATGTCCTTGAGGTGTCCCCACATTCCAGAGTTAGGTCCAGAGTCAGAGGAGGGGTGGGGAGGGGGCAAGAAGGAGGAGGGGCAGCCAGCTGGAGCCTCTGGGTGCAGGAGCCAGTGGTTAGGAACAGCCTCGCAGGGTCACCGCTGAGTTTACACATCCCCGCCAGGAAGGGCAGTTTTCTGCTGCCCAGGGCCTGCCCTCCCACTGAGACAGAAGGAGCGGCCTGGGTAGAAGGTGAATTACCGGCTCTCCGGGAGGGGCCAATCAGACAGTGGGTGTGTGTCAAGGCCCCTCTCCCTACCGAGCAAGGTGGCGGTTCTGTTCTGGAAAGATGCTCCTGTCTCTGCTCTGACACTAGGAGACATGGGCCCCACCAGGTCAAGATGGCTCTGTCCCCACCCACATCCCAGCTGACTCCTGCCCGGGGTGGGGTGGGGTGAGAGCACCAGCACCGAATTCCCGATTCTGGCTTCTCCCACTCACTCGCTCTGTGACCTTGAGCACAGTTCTTAACCTCCAAGTCTCAGTTTCCCGGTCTGTAAAATGGGCACTGGTGGTGCCCTTCCTGTGGCTCATGTGAGGATTGAATACGCCTCTGAGCTTCAGGCGCTGGCCTGTCAGTCACTGGGCACAGGCTGCTGCCCGGCAGGCAGGCATGCGGGGCTGGGTGGTGCTCACAGACGCTGCTTCAGCACCTGACACAGTCACTGAAAATAAGATTCTAAACCAGATCTGGTCAAATCAGTGACTCAGAGGGATTATTAATGAGTTCATCTAGAACAGCGGTTCTCAACCTGTGGGTCTCGACCCCTTTGGCGGTTGAACGACCCTTTCACAGGGGTCGCCTAAGACCATCCTGCATATCAGATATTTACATTACGATTCATAACAGTAGCAACATTACAGTTATGAAGTAGCAACAAAAATAGTTTTATGGTTGGGTCACAACATGAGGAACTGTATTTAAAGGGCCAGAAGGTTGAGAACCACTGATCTAGAACATAGCCAAGAGACACACGATGTAGGGTTGAAGAGAGGGCTCTGGGCAGAGGGCTGTCATGGAAGAATCGGGAGACTGTGTTTAGATGTCGCGTGTGAAGTTTGGTTGTTAGGGGAAGTAGGGAAATCGGTGGGACAGTAGCTACAGGGGCTGTGGGGTGGCAGGAGAGCCAGGCACTGAGTTATTCGTTACATGAAGTTAATCACTGCAGAGTCTGGGCCCTGTGCTCACGCAGGGAGCACTTCATCACCACCGCCTTTGGTTCCCATGTACTTACCTTCATCCCTGCAAGCCCAGGCTCACAGACACGGACAGAGTCCTGGCCTCCCACCATTGCCTGACCCTGGGGCACACCTGCTCCCCCTGCTCTGTCCCTCAGTTGACCCAGGTGACTGTGCACCAGGCCCCGCGCTCCTGCTGGGAGTATTGGAGGGAACGGGACAGTCTCATCCACACGTTTTAACTTGGTGTTTGTGAGCTGAGGACTCAGCAAGGTCTCCCGTGTCTCCTGGGAGCTTGTAAGGGGTGCTGGCAGGAGCCCCACTCCCCCAACTGCTTAAGCTGTGAAGCGACCCTGTTGCGTGTTCTATTTAAATTAAAATTCATTAAGGTAAAATGGCAGCATTTTCAGTGCTCAGCGACCCTGGGTGACCACTGGCTCCTGCATGGGCAATGACACGTATTTCCGTCATCGCAGCTGCATCCACCCTCCCTTGCCCTGCCTAGGCACGAGCGGACCACGCAGGTTCCAGTCCCATGGGTCTCTGACCTGAGATTGACAGCAGCTGTGCAAGGCAGTGTGGGACCCGCCCCCACATACCCCATCCCCCACTCCCACCCTCCCAGGTCAGGAACCAACAAGGGAGGAATGTGGGGCACCAGTGACTTTTGTCCCCAGCTTCTCCAACAGGGTGACCTGGAGGGAGGGAGAATGAAGCAGAGGTGAGCGTGGTTCTTTGCTTAGCCATCCTCCTCTGATGATCGGCTCTCCCAAGGCAGGTCCAGGCCCCAAGTTGGTGCCGCGAGGGGGCAGCCCTCAGAGGGGCCTTCGTGGGCCACGCACCAGCGTCCAGGACGTCTTTGTGATACACTGCTTGGGTGTGCATGGCCAGCAGCGCACCCTCATTTGACCTGGGCCCACCTGGTTTCCTAGTAACTCTCTTGGGGCTGGGGAGGGGTTTTAACAGATGGTGGTGGCCATGCGTGTTTGTACCTGCTCTCCTGCACGCTGAGCCATGTGCGTGCACTTGGCCTGCACGGGAAGTGGCATCTCAGCCCTTGTGAGCTGAAAGGTTAGCGTGTTCTCTGACTGAGAAGCCTCCGATGCACGCATGTGAGTCGCTGCCTCCCTCCTTCCTCTTTTCCCGCTTACCTGTGTGACCTGTTTATTTTTCAGTGCAAATGGTCAAGAAAAGGCTTTGTTCGGACAAGATGGTGCGTCGCAGACTGGTATGTTCCTCGTGTTGACTATTCGTCTCTGCTTCATGGAGTTCCCCCTTTTGTGTTTTGCACAAGTCGTGTATGTCGAATGTCCCTCAAAGGCTGTGTCACCCCGAGTCCCAGCTGCCTGACCTGAACCCCTGCTCTGTGGCCCTTTTTGCTGTCAGTGACTGTGTGACACGGAGTATTGTCTCCCGGTCCCTGAAGGCCGTGCTGCCTCCTCCCATGGCCGTGATGTTGTGAGCAGCCCCGCTCCTCCTGGCAGCCCCACCCCACCCTACCCCCACCCCCCGCTCTGTGCCCCACTGTGGCCACATTCCGTTGCGTGAAGGCGGCCCCGCAGCATGTCCTGAGGGGTTTGGGGCATGGCAGCAGTACAACCCCTCACCCAGCGACCCAGGCCGGGCCTTCCTGCAGGTGGCAGCTCTCAGTGGCTCAGCAGGAAACCTCAGACCCCTGGCTGTGAAGGCCAGCACTGCTCACCCTAATGTGTGTTCTCCTGGGGGTGCCGGGGTCAGAGGGCCATGGTCTGAACTGTGAGAGGTCTTAGAGGGGTGTCACCTTAAATGCTACTGATGGGCTTGTGCAGGCCAAGGGTGTGCATCCCACTGGTGTGGACAGAATGTGGGGCAAGGCACAGCTGGGGTCGGCTCTGGAGCTGGAGCCCGTGTCCCCCACCTGACCCTGGAGTGCCCATCAGGCGGCCAGAGTCTGCCAGTGACCACAAGTTGGATGGAGCAGCAGGCCCTCAGCTGCCCTGCTATTTGCACATGGCCCCTCCCTGTGGCTGCTTAGGTCTGGTGTTCTCTGGAGCAGGGGGCCCAGAGAGGTGGGGAGCCCCAAACAGAGCTGCAGTCTTTGTGACCTAATCCAGAGAGTGGCAGTCACCATTTCCTCCCTTTGCTGAGGGTCACACAGGCTGCGGTATGAGGGAGGGCTGACGAGGGCACCAGGAGCCGGGGTGGGGGTCATCTGCCCCTGCAGGAGAGGCCAAGTTCTCTACCCTCCGTCTCCGTGGTCAGTCCTGTCTCACTGGGTTTGGGGCCTGGTGGTCTCGGCCCTGCAGGTGACTGTGGGGTGGGGGCTGACTGCCTCACCACAGCCTTGCAGAAGCTGAGGCTTCAGGGCAACCCTCAGCCTTTCCTGGGCTATGACCTTGGGGGCTTCTTAACGGAAGTGAAATGAATCATATAGTGACCCCCAGTCGTGGGGCCCCGACAGTGAGCTCTGTGGGCACCTGGGGCCAAATCACCTGCTGGTGGAGAGAGCTGAGGCCTCCTCTCTCCTCTCCTTTCAGTTTGAAGGGCCCCCTCCTTCCTGCCCTCCCTTTCTCCCTTCCATTTCTCCTCCTCCTTCATCCCCTCTTCTCTCCCTCCCCTTTCCGCTCCTTCCTCCTTCTCCTTCATCACCAGTATACCGCCTCATCGAGAGATTCGTGAATTCTCTCGCGAATGTGAATAGAAATAAACGCTATCTAAGTGGTACATAATGCAGGCTCGGGAGCCACGGTAGATAGTCAGGAGTCGACAGTGCCGGGTCAGAGAGTCTGGCAATTCAAGAAAATGAACACGAGGTGAAACTTAGACGTGTGCAATACTGAATCCTATTACAAGCTGAAAAAGCCCCGAAGTAACATGTGTAAGGGCGCGGTCGCAGCCTGATTTAGTAATAGAGGTGAAATGGATCGTGCAGTAATTGAGAGGAGTGTCTCAACGTTGAGAAAGATATTGACTGAGAACGAGGCAAGCACATAT
>NW_005871303.1:1312293-1343276 GCF_000147115.1 Myotis lucifugus
CTCCTTCCTCTTCTCCTTAATCCCCTTCATCCCCTTCCTCCCTCCCTTCCCCTCCCTCCTCCACTGCTCCCTCCTTCATCCCCCTCACCCTTCCCCACCTTCCCCTCCTTCCTCCTTCTCCTTCAGCCCCCTCCTCCTCCCTCCTCTCCTGCCTCCTCCCACTCCTGCTCTTCCTGGCTCATTGGCAGCTTGAGAAGAGTTTCTGTGATCTTGCATTTGCAAAGATGTTCAAGAGGACACTTCAGGTCTCCTGTGTCCTCTGAGCAGGTATGTCCTACTCTGGGTCAGCCTGGAGAGGCTGAGGAGGACAGAAGTATGGGGCACAAGTGGCTCTGCCCACTGGTGACCCTGGGGCCCCCAGCCAGGCCTTGCTCCACATCCCTCAGGACCTCGGGCAGGAACAGGGTTGGAGAGAGGCAGTGCCCAACCCGAGGCTTCAGCCTTTGTCTCTGAGTCTCCTTCTCTGTCTCTGCAGCGCCTTTGACTTGGTGAACATCCACCTTTTCCATGACGCTTCCAACCTGGTCGCTTGGGAGACCAGCCCCTCTGTGTACGCGGGCATCCGGCACAAGGCCCTGGGCTATGTGCTCGACAGGTAGGTGCTGTGTGCGTGGCCCCACCCCACCACCCAGGACTGTATGGCTTGTTCTTTTAAGCCACTTATTTTGTTTTTCCATTTGCCAAAAATATGAAACTTGCCAATGTTGACCCGTTGATAAAGCACAAATCCCAACCCCTGTTCCAAGGCTTCAGCAGTCCCTCCCAGGCAGACTTAGGGTGGGTGGCTTCATGCTTTCTCTTCAGTTTTGTGGGAGAGCTAAGAAAATGAACCCAGGGCTAGGCAGAAGTAGATGCCAGCTGGGACACCTTGGAGTCTGACAATTACATCATGGCCCTGGGTTCTCCCAGCGGGAGGCGGTACCTCTCAGTGGCTCTGCCCACCTGCAGTTCCTGGAGGTTGGGGGCTGGGTCCCTTGAGCACAGGGCTGTACACAGTCTGCTCAGCAAGGCTGAGCCACCGAGCACCTCCCTCCCTATTCTGCCCGCAGAGCCTGGAGCCTGTGCATCTGGGGAGGCTAGGGGAGCAGCCCAGGGGTCCTCAGAGCAGGGAAGCTGCTCCTGCCTCCTGCCCAAGCTCCCAGTAGCCTCTCCTCACTCCCTCTCGCAGGTGGTTTTTCAGGACCCTGTGGTCCTGGACTCCGAGGGGCCCTCCTGTCTCTGGCTGTCTCGTGCGACCTTTCACAGGATCCAAGTTGATAGGCTGTCATTGGGAAAGAAGGTGTCCCCTCAAACTCAATTGATAGGTTAGGTTTGGTTTGGGGACCAGGGTCCCTCTTGATTCAAAGACAGACCTCTTGCTGTATGGAGCTTAGCCTCAAAGCCTCATCCCAGGGCTGCTCTCTTGCTGCTCATCCTGCTCAGGCCTCAGCGAGTCTCTCCCCACCAGCATCCTGCGACCTAGGTGGCAGTCAGACATCCCAGGCTTGGGACAGCCGCTACCACAGCTCAGTCCTCTCCTCTTTCTGCCTGGTGATCTCAGATTTCTCCAGGACCCCACCATGTCTCCACACTGCTCACATCAGAGCAGTGAGAACTGTGGCTCTCCTCCTTGGCCCCATGTCACCAGCTAACCTCTTTCTGGCACTGCGTCCAGACCCTGACCTTTTGACCCCTCCTGTGTGCACCAGGCTCCCCTCTGGACTTCCCCCCAGCATAGGCAGGGGTCCCTCCCTGCAGGCTCCTTCCTTCTGGGTTCCTCTCAGCAGGATGTACCCTCCACAGGGGTCGGAGGGTGGGGTTCTGTCCCTTGCTGCCATGTGTGACGGTGGTGGTACTTCACCTCCAGGGCCCTGAGATGAGGGCCTACGCCCTGGCCAAGCAGCCAGGTCCCTGCTGCAAGCTGCCAGGCCCACACAGAGGAGGCAGGAGTGCAGGATGTAGGATCTGGTTGTCCTGCCCACCCAGGGCCCAGCCCCCTCAAACCCTAATGCAGCCTCCAGGTGTGATCAGGCTGGGCTCGGAGGTGGGGTGACCTGGGGTGAGGAAGGGCCAGAGCAGACCTGGGCCCAGACCTGAGCTCCTCGCCTCCCTCCAGACCTGGGGCCTCAGCCACAGGGCCATGGGGCCCGTTGCTTGGTCCGTGTGCTGACCCATGGCCACCTGTGACGGGGGCTTTCAAGTCCCTGGGCCGGGGCATGACATCCTTTGGCCAGCTCGTCCATGAGTCCTTTGTTGCCTGTTCTCCCCCAGCGGGCTCTGGAGCGCCTCCACCATGCAGGCCCCAGTGTTGCTGAGTCTATGCTGAGGCCCCAGGGAATCGAAAACCTGTGCTGGTTGGAGCAGGTTCTCTCTGGGCACTGACCTGACAGCGCTGGCGTGGAACACAGTGTCGAGATTCAGGAGGCAGCAAAGAAGGCAGGGTGTGCGGTGACATCAGGCTCAGGGGAGCTGCCCTGGGAGCGGTCCCTTGCAGTGGCCGATGCTGGCCTCCCCGAGAGCTGCCAGGCCGGGGCGCTGTGGGCAGAGCCACCATGCCTGGGACAGCGAGCCCATGGCCAGCAATAAGGACCTCGTTAGGGAACTACTGTGTGCGGTCTCTGGCTGACAGGTTCTGGTGGGCTGCACTCACTGGGACCTCCCATGGAGCAGGGCTGAGGCAGACCCGTGAGCAGTCTGCTTTGGTGGCTGTGGTCAGGTTGTCAGTGGGGTGTGGCATTAAACTGTGTCATTGCCCCAAACTGCCATTCCCCTGCAGCCTCAGGGAAAGCAGCCTTAGGGTTTTGGCACTTTCCTGTGGCTTTGCATTCCCACGAATCACTTGTGTGGGGGCTCGGCCAGCCGCAGATCCGGCCTCTGCACGCAGCACAAAGGGCGGCTCTGTAGGAGTGTGAATACCGGGCCGCCCTTTCATCAGGGCTGCTAACCTTTTGGCAGCCACCAGCAGACTGCATTCTGCTCTGCCGATTGGGAGGACAATGCCATGCCGGCCCTTTGAATGGACGTTGCCACCAACAGTGCCCCATTCACTCTTTGGGAACCTCTGGGTGCATTGTCTGCAGGCCGGGAAAACAGGGAAACAGCGAGGAGGCTCTGAGAAGCGAGCCTGCCTTCTTGGCTTAATCTCCCCGTGAAGTTTTGCGGGTCCACGTTTCCATGAGCTGGTGCCCTCAGACCTGGGGAAGGTGGCACGTTGGCCTGAAGCCCTATTCCCAGGGCTGCTGGTGGGACCCTGTGTTAAAACAGAGGCACCCAGGGCTATGTTTGCAACCTTCCTGTAAATCTAAGATTATTCCAAAATAAAACACTTATTTGAAAAATGGAGAGTTTGTGTTCAGAAGTGTTTAACCTCCCAGCAGTACCAGGCGTGCGTGCCTCTGGCCCTTGGGCCCTCGGGCCATCATACGCAGGCGTGGACCCAGAGCGCCCCTCCCTCGAGTCTGGCCGATTGGGAAGGGCTCCTGTTGGAGATGTGTAAATAGGGTTTTCAATGTTAAAGTGCAGATAGGGAGTTCCTCTGGGCGGTTTTATTACAAATAATAATCTTTGCTTTTTGTGCAGTTTAATTTTTTGCTTTTAATCTCTTGTTATGAAACTTTTAAAAAGAAGACAAACCCCCAATTAATGAAGAGCATCAGGCTGGCACTTGAGGTGCGGGGCTCCAGGGATGTGGGGCCTGTGTTGGCCTGGGGTCCCCTCTGGCCCTGGACTAGTCTGTCTGCCTCCCGGACACACGGTTAAGCTCTCTGGGGAGGACTTGGGGGATTAAACAGGAGCAGAGACCTCAGCCAGTGTCCCTCCCGGGCTGAGACTTCCTGACACCTCCTGGAGCTTTCGGCCGTGAAATGAGATTTTTTTTCCACAAGTGACAGGGTTCTTCTGTCTCCCCTTTGAGATGTGGCCTGGCCTAGTTCAACAGAAACATTTTTACATTACAGCTGTGAAATCTTGGCATAAAGCGCCCCTTTGTCCCCCCCATTATTTTCTCACAAATACAGTCCATTGTCACAGCGCTGAAGTTAATTTGATCAACATTGGGACATTTAACTTTTATGTCCGGTCAAAAGAGTTGTTTCATGCTCATTTTGGGCATTCAAAGGAGATGATGGCCAGAAAAATAATGTTGCCGTGAACAATTCAGGGCAATTAGTTTCCCAGGGAGAGGCGATGTGATGCCGGCCGCCCACGGCCCCCTTTGTCATCCCAGGGCCGGTCATCAGTCAGCTGTCAGCCTGCTCAAAGGCCCTCCACCCTGAATGTGTCTCTTCAGGCCGTTCCCAGAACTCGCTCGCTGTTTGCGAGCAAAAGAGAAGCTCTGGGGTCCAGGCTGAGGCAGGTCCCGCAGACTTCGGCGCTGGGCGCTCGTTCCCACCACCTGACTTCCTGGTCTTCCTGGTTGTAAGCACATCCGTCCACTCAGGGACCTCAGCCTGGAAGCCTGGGTGGCCGTTGTCATGTCTGTTTGGAGCCCAGCTCGGAGTCGGGCAGCACAGGCCAGTGCTCACCACACGGCGTTTTCAGGGTGTCGGGAAGGATCACGCCCAGTTAGGACACGTCAAGTCCAGTTGCATCCCAATAAATGAGCTCGCCGTTCCACGTCTCGGATGATTGATGGTATCTGTAATCTATCCTTCATTTTATTTATTAAAAACGGATTCACACGCCCAGAAAAGTGAGGGCTCTGATGACAGCCATGCACCCTCCACTCAGCTCCGTTAGGCTCACGTCTCCGTGTTTGTGTCATGTGTCCTTTTGCTAAGAAGTGGAACATGGACGCCATCTCTATGATCTCCATCCTGAATCCTTTTCCTGCCCCTCCCCCTCACCATCTTGATTTAGTGCCTGTCCTTCTATGGCCACATTGCTGTGCTGCTGGCATGCGTGAGCACATGTGCATGTTGGCTCGTCTGCGTTTTCATCGTCAGCACTGGCATCTCGAACGCCATTGTGCTGAGCACCTGCTCCGCAGGCACTCCTGGCTCGGCCTTGTCCCTGCTCTGGTGCCACTCCCTCTGCGGGCACTGCTTTGGGCCATTCTCGGTGTTTTACTGACTGCTGGACTATGCCTGCTGCCCTGTGTTATGACCAGGTGCACGCCCACATCCTCCAGGGCCTGGTGTGAGCATAGCATTTCCCCAGCACCTGTGAGGCTGAGCGTTGTTTCCTGGGTTCACTGGTGTTGAAGTGTGTAAGGACTCGCTCAGCTGAGAGTCAGGCTGGGATTCCCTGCCGATATTGAGGAACAGGAGGCTGAGGGTCTTCTGTGCTGGTGTCGGGCTTTGGGTGGCGGCCAGGTGGGGTGTGAGGTGTGGTTCTCAGAGTGGAAAAGCATATCTAATATTATAATGCTATTTAAAGAATGAATGAATGTGTGAAAATGACAGCTGCTCAGCAGGTCCCCTGTCAGGAGCATGCAGGTGGTCTTCCCCACCACTCTGCCCGAGACAGTTCTCATGGGGATGGGTGGTCATAGGGCGGGTGTGTGAGAAGGTGCTTTAGTGAATTTAGTGATTGAGAAGTACTGACATGATGACTGGGGACTGAACCCACCCAGCCCCTGGGTCCCCCACCTCGAGAAGCAGCCCTGAGAGCAAGGCCCAGGCCAGAGTGGGGGGCAGCCTGACAGTCCTCGGGCCACCATACAAAGTAGCACAGTCATTTCCCACGTTTCCGGGGGCCGGAGGTCTGAGGGCCCGGGAGGGCTGCCTTCTCACTGTGTCCTTACGTGCCCTGCGGAGGGTCTCTGGCGTCTCTTGTTCTGTCAGATCAGGGCCCCACCCTGTGACCTATCGAAGGTTAACCTCCTTAAAGGCCCATCCCCAGCACAGTCACATGGGGGCCAGGGACTCACCACATGGACTTGGGGAGACGATTTAGTGCATAGCAGGGCCTCAGGCCTCGAGCAGCCAAGACAGGAGGTGAATTTTCAGAAACATGAGCAGTTCACTTAGGGACGCCTTGGGAAAGAGTGGGTTTGGGAATTAATACCTTACCATGAAAACCTCACGCAGCCCAGCTCTCTCCGTGCGCTGCTCCATCAGGGCTGTGTCTGTGCTCAAGATTCTGTGACTTCTCCATGTTGATCCCTCCAGTGGCTGAGGGTCTGTGTGTCACCCATGAGTGCTGTGGTGGGCACAGTGGGCACCACTCAGCCGGCCTGGCTGTAGGAGTGTGTGCTGGGCCTGGGAAGGCCAGTCGGTAGCCTGGCCACTGACACCCAGGCTCACTGGTTGTTGGGACAGCATATGACGCCCAGTGGGACCACCAAAGGGACATTTGGGAGCTTTATGCTAACACTGATGCTGGTTCAGGTTCTGTCAGTAGGTTTTTCGTCTTTGCCTTCACACGTCTCCTCTTTCCTCGTCTCTGCCTCAGGACAAACCATTTTACACAAGCTCCCTGTGCCGGCTGGAGTCAGGGCAGGGACTGTCCGCCTGTGGCTTCCGGCCCCACCAGGCCAGAGCCCACGCCAGCACGCGCCCAGCACAGGAAGGAGAAGTACATTGCCAGTTTGTTTATGGCGCCTAAATATTTCTACCACACACCATTCAATGAGACATGTTAAGATTAGGAGAAACTTTTAAGGAACTTTAAAATGTTCTGCCTTAGTTGTAGCAATTTCTGTTGTTGATGTTTTTGCTAATAAATTATTAGAGAGTGCGGCTTCTACCAAATCTGAGAAACAAAAGCCGACGCTAGTAGATTCCTAATTATACGTGAATTCACTCCCTTCCATAGTTAAAAGACAGGAACGGACAGGAAGAAAAGGAACAGTGCCACGGCTTAGTCCGGGGACGGGTGCCCTATGCCTGGAGACCCAGTGGCAGCGAGTCTGTGTTCTGGGACACCGACTGCCAGCCACTCTGAAGCGACCGATTGCAAATGCTGTCATTTCTGAATATTTAACCTGTGCCTCCCCCTGGGGACGTTGTCTCCATACCAGAGGCCTTTGGTCTGCCGCGCGGGCCCCCCGAGTCCACAGCCCTTGCTCGCTGGGCGGCCTCCATGACGTGTGAGTGTCACTGTGGTTTGTCTCATAGTGAAATCACCTGTCAAAACAGAAAGACGCTCCGTTTTCAAGGCCCAAAAAATTGATTTTTATGGCTGTTCTTGTAATTCCCTTTTTGAATTAGGCACGCGATATTGATGTGGGCCTACTTTTTAATCATAATAGCTCCTGACAAGGTAATTAATTTTAAAACAACGCTTTTTTTCTCCTGGTCCAAATGGCACTCTGTTGAAATTAAAAGTGAGGCCGCGGGCCCGGCACTCAGGCAATTGCCTGGGCCTGTGGCGGCCCCTCCCGCTGCCGCTGCGGCACGACCTTTCAGACCCTGTTATTAATGGGCGCAGGCCATTACATCAAGAAGAGCAGAGCCATGGAAGTAGGATAAAGTTTAGGTTTTTAATGACAGTGTTACAAGGCTCTGGACACGCCGTTGAAACTCTCTGCTCGTCACCGCAGGCATCTCCGTCCCCGCACCTTCCCTGTGGGTGGGAGAGCCAGGCCCTGGGAAGGTACGTTTTCTCTCTCTAAACCAGTGGTTATCAACCTTCCTAATGCCGCGACCCTTTAATACAGTTCCTCATGTTGTGGTGACCCCCAACCATAAAATTATTTTCGTAGCTACTTCATAACTGTAATTTTGCTACAGGTATGAATCGTAATGTAAATATCTGATATGCAGGATGTATTTTCATTGTGACAAATTGAACATAATTAAAGTATAGTGATTAATCACAAAAACAATATGTAATTATATATGTGTTTTCCGATGGTCTTAGGCGACCCCTGTGAAAGGGTCGTTCAGCCCTGAAAGGGGTGGCAACCCACAGGTTGAGAACTGCTGCTCTAAACACTTAGAGAATTTTAAGTTTATTCAATCAGATGCTAAATCTGAAATTTGAAATTTGTTCGTTTTTTTTAAAGAGTTTACCTCAAATTGGGCTCTACCATCAAATTAGCCAAATAGCCTTTGCTTCCTAATTCATAGGTAGGGTATCAGCCGCTCACATTTCTTCCTAGTCTCTAATTTCCTTTCCATCAAAAGTGGGGACCTCAGTTGAGCCGAACACTTTCGCCATTTAATCAACCAGTGCCCAGCTCCAGCACGTGCCCCGGAGCAGCTCCATGTCACTGGCGAGGGGTCACCCTGGTGTCCCGTAAATGCACCCTGGATTGTGTTCTCCTGTGGGCCTTGCTCCAGGCTGGGGTGTCCCGGCACCTGCCCCCTGAAGCCTCCGTGTAGCCTCCAGGGCTTGGCTTACCGTGAACCCTCACGGATCCCATGAGATGGGAGCCCTGGCCTCTCCAGTGACGAGAGCGGTCTTCAGCTGTCCTACCCGAGTAGAGCGAGTTCCTCAGAGCTCAGATTGACTGCAGGTGTGTCCCGCCACCCTTCAACTGGCACCCGCTGCCATGATCTCACAGCAGAGGAAGAGTGCCCGATAGGCACACCTGCATGATGTGCTCACAGCCGTGCAGGCCAGCAGGCCTTATGCAGTGTCCCCACTCTGCAACCGTGTGCGTGCTTGATCAGCCTCAGAGTCCACAGCACACAGGGAACAGCCACATGGACGACAATAGAGCGCTGACAGCCTGGTCATTGGGGCTGTGCACCTTCTGCCTGGACCCTCCTCAAGGTATGCCGGCTCCCGCGCTGTCCCGTGAACAGAGCCAACAAGTTATTGAAATAGAATGTGCAGATGCCTTGACACAGACTTTCCGCTCAGGGGAGTGACGGGTCTCCTCCCTTAGGCAAAGTCAAGCTGGAGAGAAATCACTTGAGTGGACTGGGCCACGTGTGCTGGCTGGGAGGAGGGCGCCGTGTGACAAGGCTGTGACAGCCATGTGATGAGGAGCTCTGAGGGTCCTGTGGCAGCCACCCTCTCAGACTGCCTCAGCCACGTCCCAGGTGCTGTGCTAGTGTCTCCATTGCCACGCCCTCTGGCCCCTCCCCAAGGACAAAGCAGTGCTGACTCTGAGCAGCAGAAGTGTCTCAGGAAGCACCATGGGCACAGCACTCTCTCAGACATACTCACTGGGCCTTGGCAGGGAGGGGGCGGGAGAGAATGCCCCAAGGACATGGCTTGGCCAGGTGGCTCCGCTAGAGGAGGAAGCATGTCCACTAAGGGCCTCCTATCCTGGGGCACGGGACCCATGTGGCCTGGGACTCCCGGCCACCTCAGGGCTGTGCTGTGCCTGCCGTGCCGCTGGGGCGCCAGGAGGCAGTCATGGAGCTGAATGGATTTGCCTGATCCTCAGACCCAGAGCCGCAGGGACTGATGGTGCTCGTGCCACGGGCTGGGAGGGCAGGCTGGCTGGCTGGGTGTCAGGGCCGGGGCTGGGTCTGGAGAGAACTGACGCTGAGCCAGGCACAGAAAGTTGGCTGCAGGAACCCATGAGGCACCAAGGGTGAGGGAGCCAGTGCCTGCCTCCTGCTGAGGGGACCTTCCGTGTCCTGGGGACGCCAGCCTCCTGGGGAAGTGCTGGTGGACAGGTGCCCGGGGCAAGAGAACAGGCTTCTGTGTGGTCCCAGCTGACAGCCAGAAGTCAGTCCGCATAATGAGCTGTGATGATGGTGTGGTTTCTCAGTCTGAAGCCCAGTGATGGTGCTCCCTGACCTCTCACTGGTCCACCGTGGAGTTGGGACTCTGTGCAGGACGGGCCCTGAGCCTGCGGGGACAAGGCTCCCTCAAGGAAGCAGAGCACACCACTGTCTTCTCATTTCCAGTGTGGCTCCTGTGCACGGGGTGGGAGCCAGGAACCCCATGTCCTAAGGGTCCTGAGGGGAGGACCTACTGACCTTTCTAGGAACCTACACGAGTTCTCAGGATATTTTTTTTAAGATGTTTAACACCAGGAAAAGTTTTATTTTTATTTTTTCATGATGGCTGCAATAGCTAGGTTCCTGTGGGCACCTGTGAGGCAGGTTCTGTCCTCTCACCTGTGAGCACAGCGCAGGTGGGGGCGGCGGGCTGTGGCTGGTCCTGAACACAGTAGGGGCCAGTCCATGGGCTGAGTGAGGCTGGTGTCTCTGCCCCCACCTCTGACATCTTCATTCCTGAGCAGTATTTCCTCTCTAGAAAGATGTAATTTTAACACAGTGACATTGCTAGTCACCTGCACCATTAATAACAATCTGTGAAAATGTTCTTTCTCTTCAAATTAATGTAATATTAAATATTATTAAAAGGGAAAACAAGGCTTGTCATGAAATTTAGCTAGATGATAGAGCAATTAATATGCAAGAGAAATAGGAACATGGCCAAGATGGTTTTCTAAAGAATTGTTGACAAGCAGGGTCTCCCTATAAAGTCAGATTAAGGAAAAGTGTCCAGGATGAATGAAGGATCCAAAGAAAAGAATAGGGAGTCGCAAAAAGTTCCAATTCGCTTAGGGTATTTTGTGCTTTACAAACTCGGGGGAGAAAGCATTGAATGTTTAATAGATGGTGCAGTTCAATGGACCATTGAGAAATCGATAAACTCAGACCCCTATTTCCCAGTGTGACTCCAGATGGATTAACCAGCTGCAGAATTCCACCTTGAAGATAAAGGACGGAAGCCGTTCGTGGACGGGGCCGGGAAGGCCTTCTGGAGAATCAGTCTGTTTCACTGTGTGAAAACAAAAATGTCTGCAGAAACAGAGCTGAAGGCCAGCAACAAGACTGAGGGTTAACATCACAATTTACAGGAAAACTGGAATTCAAAGTGAAAAAGGCAAGGAACTAAAAAGAAAAACCGTCTCTGAATAAGTAGAAGCAGAGAATGCAGATTCTAACAGGCACATGAGAGGACGGTCAGCCTCCTGGTAATCACGCAAATTAAAACAAAGACAGCGTTTCCACTCAGCTCAGACAGGTTACATAGAACACGGCAAGTTCACCCTCTCGGACACACACCGGTGAGCGATCAGCCACCGGGCCGCCTGATAGCACCTGGGAGCCGGATTCTCAAGGCTGAGTCCAACCGTCCTCATCACTGCAGGAGGCGCCAACCCAGCCCCATACTGCCCATCACTTGTCTCTAGTTTCTCAAGATGACAAATCAAGTTAGCAAAGACTGATACGTGGCCTGCCACGCCCGTACGCCTGCCCCAGGAGGACACGGTGCCTGGGCTCCACACAACTGCACAACAGGCATTGCAGGGTGGGCCGGGACGCATCAGGTTCCTTGGTAACCGATTAGGTGTTTCTGAGTGACTGGTGAAGGCACTTTTGCCTGCCTGGCCCAATTAGGGTTTAAGTCCGTCTCAGTGCAGCTCACCCCCAGTCTGCACAGCAAGTGTGTCCATGAAGCCACAGCTGGACAGTGACGCTGGGAAGCTTCTGCACAGACGACATGTCTGTTCGGCTGATTGACTTGTAAGAGGTTCTCGTTCTGCTTTGGAAACAGGAGTAGCTAGCGCTTTGCCCGCCCTCGGAGCTACAGTCATGGACGGCGTGGTGGGCGGCGGCCAGCGGGTTTGAGCAGTTCCCAGGCTTCCTTGTCTGAGGGCAGAGGTAGAGGCCACACTTGCTATGGGCGTGCTTTTCAATGGAAAAGTCTTTATGGAACACACTGTGATCCACTTAACATTCGGCAGAAACATGTTTTCCAGCCAGGCAGTATCTATTTGAAAAGACAAGTTGCCATTATAACTTTGAAACATCCAATAGGGATGCTATGTAAACACTTTCAGGGCAAGTCCAAGCGGCCCTTCCTGCCTGAGAGGGACCATCCAAACGCAGGTGAAGGCGGCCTGGGGCCGTGTGGGCTGTCGCACCCACATGGCTCTCTCTGGGCCACCAGCCCTCCCACATGCTGTTACCCAGCAGGGCTCACTGCGCACGGCATGGGAGCCAACACGATGGCACTGGCTGTTGAGAAAAGAAAGCTTTTATGTGCGAGTTCATTTGGCAAGAAGATAGGAGGGGCTCAAATCTGTCCCCCCATCCAGTGCTCAGGGCGGATTGAAGGCGTTTCAGCACCAGATCTTCCTGGACAGCGGACCTTCCTTCTGAAAGGGTCCAGGTGTGTGTGTGGGGGGGGGATTGGGGCCAGGGCAGTTAAGGGTCCACAGTGTTAGTCCTGAGTGGTGTCCACAGCGTTGCCCACAGTGAGTGGGGTAAACTGGTGTCCAGGGACATTACAGGTCCCTGTACACACCACCACACCAGCTTCTGGCTGCTCCCGAATCCTGGGAACCCAATGGGAAGCGCAGCCTGTACTTCTTCAGAAAAAAACTCCAGAAGGTTGAGGTTACGTTTTTGACCAAAAATGTAACCTGGTGCCCTGACTGGTTTGGCTCAGCGGATAGAGCATCGGCCTGCGGACTGAAGGGTCCCGGGTTCGATTCCGGTCAAGGGCATGTACCTGGGTTGCGGGCATATCCCCAGCAGGGGGCGTGCAAGAGGCAGCTGAATCGATGTTTCTCTCTCGTTGATGTTTCTAACTTTGTATCCCTCTCCCTTCCTCTCTGTAAAAAATCAATAAAATATATTTTTTACAAAAAAAAAAAAATGTAACCTGGTGCAGGCTGCGCTTCCCACCAAGTGTGGTGTTCACGCCGCTGGCCCAGTCGATGAGGACCTGTTGGCGGCACACACGATGCTGGAGAGAGCCTCGCACTGTAGGTGGACATGTGTGGCCGTGGTCACTTTGCTAAGTGTTGGGGGTACGCATCTGCCTTCCACGGGAGTTGGTATAACGTGTGGTGGGAGCGTGGCTGCAGCGGCCAGTGGGCGTGAATGCACACTAACCTGTCTCCTTCTCTCCTCCCAGGATCATTGACCAGCGATTCGAGAAAGTGTCCTACTTTGTCTTTGGTGACTTCAACTTCCGACTGGATTCCAAGTCCGTGGTGGAGGTAGGCCCCCGGCCCCTGCCCGTCTGGAGCCCACGCGTGTTCAGTGGTAGTAGGAAGGCAGTGGAGACGTGCTGTCCTTTATGGGCAAGTTCAGTGTCGTCATTCCCACTGGTTATGTTTACGGCAAAAACTCCTAATAAAGAAATGTCTTGTTATCAGAAAAGGGGGCCGTTCTTTGGATCAGGTGGATGGGGGTCCCTCAGACTTGCGCAGTCACCTCAGCCGCTGCTAAGCACCAGGACCTCTTCTGTCCTGACAACTGAAGTTGTCAACTACTGAAAAGAAACAAGGAAGCAGCTCGGGGGCCAGCCCTCCGCCCTGTGTCTTGGCTTCTCTCTCCTCGTGGCACATTCTGTCTCCTTTAATAAACGTCGACGTCACTCCATCTTTGGGAACTCGGAGGCCGTATGTGTCTCCTGGGCACACCCACAGGGCCGGGGTCCCCTCGGGCCCCTGGAGCCATGTCCCCACTGAGGAAGAAGTATAGATGGAAACCCTCCACCTGGCCACCTGGCCACTAGGCATTGAGGTTGGAAGGCGGGGCTCAGTGCAGCTGCTGTGTCCCAGCGGTGTGACCTTGGTGTGTCACCGGGAAGCAAAGCCGGTGGCCCAGGCACAGGGGTCGGCTCTCCCTGACGAGGTCGCTGCAGGGGCACTGGGACAGTGGGTGGGGGACTCTCGTGCTGTTGGGCTGCAGCTCTGATGTCAGCTCTCCCAGCCGCAGCAGAGGGAGACCCTGCCACCTTGAGCCTGCACCTGCCGGGGAGGAGCCGGTGTCAGGCGGGAGGCAGCAGCAGTGTGCCAGGCAAGCCTCCCAGGGCTCGGTCCCGCGCCTGGCACAGACTCTAGAGCGCGTGTGTGGTGACCACGGTGGGAACAACAATATGGAGAAGTGGCAGTCCCTCCGAGTTATTATCTTCCCATTAGTAGTCTCATTACAAATATCGTCACACATTAATCTTCCGTCTTTGGTAGAAAATTATTTCTTAAAGACAGACGGAGCAGGCTTTGATCATCCCATAGCTCCCCTTGGTTGACAGAAATGAATAATGTTGTATTGAAATCCTCTTTTATAATTTAATTAAGCTGGCGCTACCTCACCAAGCCAGCCCCACACACACATGCATAATGTTCACCGACCACCAGAGCACCGCTCCCTGACATCAAGGGGCCCCTGAGCATGGGGCAGGGGCTCCGACCTCAGGGAGTGCTCTCAGGTAGACTGGTGGACAGGTGAGTGCCCCTGGAACTACAGAATCCTTTCTTTGGGTCTGCTGAGTTTTCTTTCCTCATTTTGAAATTGAAGATCTAATGAGTCAGATATCAGGGACCCAATCAACATCCCTCTGGCCCTATAGCCTTAGGGAACTCAGGAGCCGCTCCTGTCATGTTGGAATCTGCTCCATGTCTGATACCATCGGCCCAAGCAGCCACAGAGGCCAGTGCCCTGGAGGAAGGTGCCTTCCCCAGTAACGTTAGGCCACCGGGGGCTGCAGATCTGCACTGTTAGATCTTGAGTCCCTGGGCACGCGTCATTGCTCGCTGGCTGGGGACCGGTAGGTCTGCTGTGCTTGGAAACGCCCACCGCTCACCTGGAGGGTCTCCTCTCAGCAAAGCACAGTGGGGCCTTGAAAGACCTCGGCTGATCAGTCAGGAGCCACCCAGCAGCTTGCATGTTGGGAAAAGGTCAGAGTTTCACGCGTGGCCTTTTCTTCCCGATAGAACAAATATCACATAGAAGGGCAGTGCTCCGGACTGAGGTCAGATAGTCACAGGTGTGTGCACAGCCCGGTTCTGGTTCCCGTGGGGGGTGCTGAGCTGCGCACCAGTTGTGGAGGGTGTGAGGTGCCACGGGCAGTGGGGATTGGGGACAGGAGGGCCTGGGCCATTGGTGGGTTTGGGGAGACTCGTCTGTACAGAATTTTCCTTTTTCTTACTTGGTGGGCGCATGGGCGTGACTGCAGGAGGCCCGTGTGCTCAGTCAGGGGCAGGTGCGTTCCTGTGGGGCGCAGCCCACTAATAAAATACACTCGTCTCCCACTCCTCCAACATGTGTATCCAGCGCCCTTTCCCTGGGACGTGCAGCCATGTGCAGGGATCGGTCTTGGTGATGGTGGGCTCAGGGCCTCGGGCTGCGCTCTCCACTTGGCCTCTGGCACACTTCCCCTTCCTTTTCATTCCTTCCAAGTGAAGTGTCTGATGGGGGGGGGGGCGGGAGGCGGGGGGGACTCGTTAGAGATGCAGATCAGGGGGCCTAGACTCAGGGCAGATGGGAGCCAGGGCATCACCTGGAGCAGGAGACCCCACGCTATGCAGCCCTGTGGGGTCTCAGACAGTTGTGTGGATGGGGGAGGCGCAGCCCCAGGCAGACACTGGGGTGTGGGCAGCAAGCCCTCTGTCCCACCCCACCCCCCACCTGGGGCCCAGAGCATTCTCTGTCCTCAGCACTGCCATCAGCCTGCGCCTCTGCCTGTCACCATCCCTTCTCCTCCTGCTGGGTGGGCAGGCAGGCTGCTCGTAGCAGTGACCCCTCTCGGGACACCGTCTTTGGACACTCACGTTTACTGCCTACAGACGAGGTCCTGGGGGCAGGAGAAGGCCATGCAGCCCCACCCCACCCCTGTGTTCTTGGGGAAGTCTGTGCTCTCGGCTCCAGGGGCTCACCCTCAAGTTATGTTCCTATCACCCAGGGCCAAGTGAGAGGTGCCCACACCTGTCCCGGCCAGTGCTGGGTTGTGCGTGGTACGCAGCCCTGAGGGTGCTGTCAGGATGGGATGCGGCATCATTGCTTTGTCTGGAGTTGGCAGACAACCTCCCTCCTGAGGAGTAAGGTTGAGGTTACGTTTTTGGCTCAACTAGAAGCCACGGTTTGACTTGGTCTCCTTGCTGACCCCACCTGGAGCGTCAAGTTGAGCCTCCCTGGTCCTGGACGCTGGCTGTGTCCGGCTGGCACAGTCCACGGAGGTTAATTCAATCCATATTTAGAGCAAGAGAGGCAAGGAGCTAGATCCGGGCAGCAGGAGTCAAAGGCAGTGATTGTCCCCCTGTGGCTGGAGCAGGGCGGGCGCTGGGGCGGGGTGGGGGGGTACTGTCAGGCCCTGGAGCTGTGGCAGCTCCAGGAGGAAGCCCGACATTTGTGGTGAGGGAAGGTTACGGGGGTCACCGCAGTCTTGGCCGGAACCTGCCTGGGAGAGAGGCGCTGTGTGCACTGGGAAGACTGTCCCCAGGCATCAGCCACTTCGCATTTCAGATGCAAATTAGTACAAACAGGCTTGCAGAGCAGAACTGAAGAGAGGATACTGTGATCACATGTGGCACCGCCTAAGCCATAATTAAAACATACACAAATTAAACACGATTATCATGTGCCCCCTAAGGGGCCTCGCGTCATGGAACTAATTAATAATGCAGCCTCCTCAGCCCTGTTGGCGGATCGCTCAGAGGGTATGTTTCATGCCTTGCGCAGTGGCAACTGGCAGCTGGGGCTCTCAGCTGGCCGTAGTGACAAACAGTGACAGCAGTGCCAGGCGCTCCCATCTCCTCGCGGCCCAGCAGAGCGCCCACCTGCCGCCCATCACTGCCGACAGTGACAGTGATGGATGCGTTTTGGAGGCGGGCAGCCATTTTCAAAAGCCAGTTACTGACAGGTACACGTGTGTTCAGGTACCAGGTGGGCCTGTTGCGAAACATCCTGTGAGGATCTGACTTAATAGCAGCGATTGTCCAGGAAGCCACGTTCGCAGGAGGGGTGCTGGGCAGTGCTGGACAGTGGGTCCTAGTTGACCCTGCGACCTTGGGAGAGGATGAGGAAATCACTGTAGATGTCCCCATGCCTCCCACACAGCAGAAAGGGGCATCGCCTCTGGTCAGCCCTCTGAGAACCCCCAGCTGCTCCACCCCCCATGCTGGCTGATGCTGGGTGAGCACACGTCGAGCACCAGGTGAAATGCTGGCTTTCATCTGGGTTCCAGTCACCTTGTTGAACCAAACCCAACCACATCTCTGCACCCAGGACCCCTCAGCCTGGGGACACAGTGGGCACGGGCCAGGCCAGCTCCTGGTGGGGGCCCTGCAGCCAGGGCAACAGCTGTGTTGCTGGCCCCGTGCGTGTGCGCAAGGTGCGACTGCCACTCCTCAGTTGGGGTGTGCCTGGCAGCCTGGCTCGGCCCTGCAGAAGCCCCCACGGGTGGCGGTTCTTCAGCCAGTGATGCACCCGTGAGTGGTGGGTGTCAAGAGCCCGGGAGGTCCGAGCAGTTTGCCATCCACTAGACAAGCAACAGGGATGGGACGTGCCACCCAACTTCCCTAGCGGCCTGGAGAAAGCCTTCCTTAGAGCAAGGCCTTTGCAGGCCTGTCTCCTGGTCTCTGGAATGCGTAGTTTCAACAGACAGACAGCCTGTTTCGCTGCCCTCGGCAAATGTCAGTGGTCATGGACTTTTTTTCTGAACTGGGAGCAGTGTGGACAGGTCCATGGACCTCGCAGGGCCCAGCTTGTGCACTGAGCAGCCTCCCTCAGGCTCTGGACACTTCTGTCTGTGGCCTCGTGACGCTGAATTGCTCTGACGGACGAGGGCAGGGCTGCTGGAGGGACCGTGAGTCAGGTGTGTCAGCCAAGCTGTACTTGTCAGTTCCTTTGCTTGTTTTTTAAAAATATTCTTGGTTTAAAGCAATCGAATTAGGAATTTACATCATTTGATTTATTTTTTAATTACTGTTCTAAAGAGACCTGTATTAGATCTGTTTGATATAGGGCCTGTGAAAATTAATCAAAAATGAAATATAGTTTTAACTTAATTATGATGAGTCTCCTGGGTCTTTATTAGAGGGTTTTCTTCCAGAAAGTTTTCTTTATAAACATTGGCCAGTGTTTCCAACTAGCAGATTGATGTCAGAATAATTATTCTAATTATGGGAAAGGAAGAAAAAGGACAGTACATTTGTGGCTTCCCCCTCCTCCCCTCTGCTATAGGAACAAGATTCTCTGAATCATAATCAGTTCTGAGCTCACTGATCTTTAATGTGCTTTTCTGGGTGTTTTGCTAGGTCCTGCTTTCTTCCCGCCCTTAGGGCTAGTACAGACCCATGGGGACTTTAGGACTCAGAGCAGATCTTCCGTGCCAGGCCTGGTGGCAAGCACTTCAAGGCCACCATCCATGGCAGCCTGTGCAGGTCTGTGCCTCCTTGCGCACGCCCTCCCACCGGCTGAGCCCAGGCATGTCAGTGGAAGGCTGGGGATGTCCTCAAGCGGCCAAACCAGCGTGCGCAGGTCCCCTGCGGGCCTCACTTGGGGCCTCACACGGCAGTGCCTGTCCTGGAGCTGGTCCTGAGCCAGTGGCACATGCCCCAGCACCTGCTGGACGCAAGTCTGAGAAAGCCACTCTGCTTCCTGCTCAAAACCGAGTTGGGTTTGCAGGGAACGCTGGGTGGGTGCTGCCCTGGGCCACCAAGCTGGAGGGAGCCAGCGGGAGCCTTCTGAGGAGGAGATGAAAGGGTCTTTATGGCGTGTTGTTGTTCTGGACGAACAGTGGACAATATAGAACAAAGAGGAAGAAGGTGCCTCGCTACTGACATAACCCTCATGACAGCGCCTTTTCATTAACTGCCGCCAGCTCGCCGCCAGCTCAGCTCCGCGGCCCTGTCCACGCCCCTCGGTCCCGGTGATGTCAGCACTGTCGGGCCCTCAGAACTTCTCTCAGCAATCACTTAGAGGTCTCCCTCCTCCCAGGCGTTCCAGGGCAATCTTTGGAGAAGGCAGTGCTCTGTGGAAGGGCCCTCTGGGAAGTCAGAGTAACAGGAATGGGGTGTCCTGGGCACGTCCCGCGGGAGGCAGCGGTGCCTGTCCACAGGGCGGAGGGCACACCTGACAGGGCCGGCCTCCCCGCTCGGTCTTGGTTCCTCAGGTCCCTCCCAGGATGGTCCTGTCTGCATCAGGCAGATCACCCTGATCCCGAAACCGAGGAAATCACTGTGGTGCACGCTTCACTGAGGCCCTGCCCTGCCTGCAGCCTTGTCTCTCTCTTGCTTCTCAGGACCTGTGCCTGTGTGCATGCATGTGTGCGCATGTGTGGGCCTGAGCCTGATAGGAAAGAGGGTGCTACCTTGGCCAGAGTTCATTGGAGTCACGTGCATGTGCACGTCACTGAGCTGTGCTATTCCCGTCGCGGCTGAGTGGCATCTGTGTTACCCTTGCTGCTTTGAGTGTTGGCCCCTTCCCTCTTCAGGGCTCCGAGCAGCCTGCTCAGCGCCTCTAGGCGCAGCAGACTCACCTCATCAGCCACCAGTGTGGGCAGCAGCGGATGCCTGTCCGGTGGGCAATTACTTTTCAGGGCACAGCATGTGTCTACCAATCAGGGGCGGTCAAAGAATTCCTCTTGTCTGAGCACTTTTTCTCAGATCCATACGTCGCCGATGACCATGGCGAGTTGTAACTGATTTCCGTTTCAGAGCCATCCGTTAAGCGATTTAGTGATTGTCCTCCTGTCTACTGTTGGAATATGTTTAGGACTTGAAATAATGTCTGGGGACATTAGTTACCAAGGAATTGTTAGTCACCAGGCCAATAATGCTTGTCCGGTGTTCCTAGAACTCAGAAATCCAGGGGACAAGGATGTCTGTCTGTCTATCTGTCTGACTTAATGTTTTAATTCTAAGCCCACTTCCCAATGCCCATGCTGGTGCTGGCAGGCTGCGGAGTGTTCGAGGTGCAACTTATAATCCCTTGACTCCGGGAGGAGGCCGGCGGCCTGGCTGGGACTGGCACGCATAGCCCCGCTGGACAGCAGAGCGCTCTGTTGATCTGACCAGCTACACGACACAGCAGGACACATACCTGCTGATGTTCAGCGTTCCTGGGAGAATCAGTCATAGCATAAAAGACTGTGCTTCTCTTCTAGAGTAGTTCCTGTTTGCTAGAGTCACTTGAAAACTTTAAATTTAAAAGTTAGTGATTTTCCATTAACACGTTTTAAGAGAAACCTATGGACAGACTCCGGTCTTGTTTTGTAAACCACCTTTTGGAAATCCTCTCGGAGATGTTAGCTGGAATCTTTATATGCAGGCTTTTTTAGGCATTTTTATGGCTAGAATTTAACCAAGAACAGCAGGATAACAAAACAGCGGGACAGTGGCGGGTTTTACTGACGCGCCTTTGCTTGGCTGGTACTCCAGTGATTCACCTCCCAGTGGCCACTGGCAGGGGAGGGAAGAAACCCCAAGACTCAGGGATAGGGAAAGGGCAGATGGGCCATCCAGGGCCCGCAGCCCTGCTGGGAGAACAGCCCCGCCGGGACCTGCAAGCTGGTGACCTTGGTGGCTCCCACGGGAACCCTGGAGGGTGAGGCTGGTTTCTTTAACCCAACAGCTAACTGTGACAGTGTCCACTGGCACCTTCTGTCCCCTGAGTGTGGACGCCACGGGGCCCCAGGTGAGGCCAGGGGAAAGGGTGAGCTGGTGGGAGTGACATTGGCCTAGCGTCAGGGTCTCCAGGGCTTGGGGGGTCCTGCTCCAAGAAGGCAGTGGCCTCGCAGGTGGGTGCTGGGAGCTGCGGGTAGGTACTGGGAGCTACATCCGTGAGCAAGGCTGTCAATTAGGGCTCATGGGTTGGCGGCATTTGGGCAGAGACCGCTGAAGGGGCGGGATGAAAGCAAAGTCCCTTGTGAGTAGACAGAGCTCAACCCCAGAAGGTCACGCTCACACCTGCATGTTCCCAAGGTCATGCAGGCCCTGCCTTTAGGCGGCAGAGCCCCGCCTCAGAAGGTCACCACCCCAGAAGGTCACCATCCCAGAAGGTCACCACCCCAGAAGGTCACGCTCACACCTGCATGTTCCCAAGGTCATGTCTGAATTCTTCCGTCAGAGATCCTGCCCCTGAGCAGCCAGATGTGGGCTAGTCATACCTGCCACACCGTGGCTTCCTAGAAGGAGGTAGATGGCTGCCTGGAAAGCAGGGCCCTGTCTGAATTCTTCCGTCAGAGATCCTGCCCCTGAGCAGCCAGATGTGGGCTAGTCACACCTGCCACACCGTGGCTTCCTGCGCGTGGTTTTGCTGTCCTTTAGTTGTCTCCATTTTTTAGGAAAGTCTCAGAGATGCTGGCACAAATTACAACCGTTCTGAGAAGCGCAGGACCGGCCGCACTCACGGTTCTGCGCTTGAGCCCTGTTGTCAAAGTGCCGGCGGCATCTCCATCCGGTGTCGGGACCCACGGTGACGTCCTTGTTCATCCTCAGGCTGATTGTGTCCTTGTTTAAAGCTATTGAAGACATTGTTTTGAGGCCCATTTATTCTACACGCTTTTCCGTTCCACTTTCCCGGAGGTAGGTCCTGTGAACATGTTTGTGGCCGAAACTACACCAGGCGGCCGGGCTGCCGCTTCCCTCTGTCCCTCGCCTTTGTGTCCAATTTCATGCTCTCAGAGGCCTACATGTTCTTCTGTGTGCATTGTCAGCGGGTGACAGCTCTGGAGCAGGGTCACGTGGAGAGGGATGGCGTGAAAGGTGGTACAATGCACCTTCGGGCCCACCCACCAGCCCAACCCGGCCCCCTGGGGCCAGACCGCGGACGCCCCAGAGCGCTGGGGTCAGCACCCTCCAGGGGAGGCCACTGCCCGGGGCTGGGGCACCTGGTCCTCTGGCTCCTGTATTTTGTGGGCTGGCCCATTGACGTGTGGTGGTGGGCGTGTCCAGGCAGAAGCAAGTGGCCCGGTGTTATTTTCCTCAGGTCTCAATTTGAAAAGGAGAAGAGTGTAATCCTCTGGGCCATAGACTAGTTCCTTAAAAATCCCGTAGGGTGCTTCCCTCAGCAGCTGCCTGCAGTGTGTGGAGCTGGGAAACAGGCCAGGGGGCGCGGTGGTCGTGGGGGTCCAGGCCCAGGCGCACCTGCACCCTTGCTGTGCCTTAAACAGCCTGCAGACCTCTGGCCAGACTGGCTTCTATCACCCCCCTCTTTGTGTGGCCACGACAGTGACGGGCGACCCAGAGACAATGGCCTGCCCAGCGCCCCCAAAGGCACCGTTCCAGGCCAGATGCAGCAATGTGCAGGCCCGCGAGGTTCACACCATGTGTCGGGGGCCCCTCCCCCAGGTACAGATTTGGGCTGGGGTGTGAGGGGCCCAGGGGCCAAGGATGGGAGGCAACAGGAATGCACTGTGTGAGCGTCCCCGCTGCTCCCTGAAGGGCTCTGGGTGCCGGGCGGGGGGGCAGCGGGTTCCAGGGCCTCTTGGCCTTTTGATCCCACGTGGGTACCTTTGCCTACTTGTCACCCTAGACCTGTGTCCCCTCGCATTCCCACTCGGATGCTTCCAGAGGGCAGGACCCGTGGACTGTCTGCTAGTGTTCTGGCACCTGTGGCTCTGGGCCGGGCTGGGGTGCCCCTGGTAGATGGGCTCGCCTCCCAGGAAGGGCGTCTGTGGCTCCGCCAACTCACAGGGGGTCTTTTCTGCATCAAAAACAAAACAAAACAAAACCAAAGCAGGAACAGAACTCCTCGGCCACCAGTGATAACTAGGGACGCAGCAGAAAGGACACTCTCCAGGCAGATTGTTTCTGAACGTTTCCGATGACCCCGCAGCACCCCATGACCCAGCTTTCCTCTCTGCAGTCACGTGGCCTTGGCGTCTGTCCTGCCTGTCTCAGTAATCCTCTGCAGTGAGAACGGGGTGTCACGGACCCCGATCAGGAGCATGCGGAGGGCACTGGGTGGGCTCCAGCACCTGGTGACCCTTACCCCTGACTTGGCCCCGCTGGGTCCCGACTCCTCCCGGCTCCGCACCCTCGGTGACCTCTGGAACCTGCACCAGGGCGCTGCAGACCCTGCCACTCAGAGTCAGGACTTCCTAACTCCAGGTGGAGAAGGAAACCCAGACACGAGTTCCCAGGCCACGCAGGGTTTGTGGGCAGAGGCAAGACTAGCTGCTGTGTTCAATCAAACAAGATTTTAATTCAAAATATGCTGGCAACATACGCATCACCTCCTGTGTTTTCTCGGGTGGAGGAAAAAAGTCAAATGGAAATGCATCCTCCTCCTCCTCCTCCTGCCCCTGAGCAGGGAAGGAACCCCGGGCCCCTGGCTGGGGTCCTGAGCCAGGGGGGCATACGCTGCCCTGTGCACCAGGAGTTCCACCAGGCGGGCCGTGACCTGTCCCTGTTCACACCGCTTCCCTCTCTCCTACCCTCCACCCCCGGCCCCCTTTGCCCAGGCTGGGCCCTCCACCCGGAACTCCCCCCACAGCTGCCATCTCCTCACTAGTTACCCCCACTCTCCCACCTCCAGGAGCACAGGGACACGCTCGGCGCCCACCGGCCCTGGCCTGTGTGGTGGGTGTCGGGTGGGCGCTCTCTGAAATCACAGTCATAGCTGGACAGCTGCGGAACTGCAGACTGCTGCGGGTGTGACACTGCTGCCCTCCAAGTGGGTGCACAGGGGCGGTGGCACTGCAGCTGTGACTCACCACTAGAAATGAGCAACCGAGACCCTGCCAAGCCCGTGACCCGGTTCCTGTTCCTGACGGAGAGTTTTAAGTCTCTTTATAAGTTTTTGGTTGATGTTTTTACAAACACAGAGCAAACCTTATGGCACTGAACCCGAGAACTTTCTAAAGGAGGCACCTTGTCCTAAGCTCCGAAGCCCACCGCACGCCCCACACCAGGCTCCGTGCAGAAAGGCCCTGAGGAAGACCCCTTAAATGCCTAGAGAAGCAGCAGGCGTTCCGAGTGCCCTGGACAAGTGCCAGGCAGCCCTCGCCTGTGCCCTGTGTGTGGCTGCTAATAATGAAATAAATCCTAGATGGCCCTTTAAAGCCAGCATTTTGGGTACTTTTTCTCCTTTCAAAAGAGTAAAACCCCTTCCGTAAAAGGTGAGCCGGAAAGGCCAGCCTGCAGTCTCCGCCTGAGTGGGCACGCAGATTGCAGCGGGAAGTGCCTGCCTGGTGGCTGATCACTTCTTCAAACTGGTGAATGAGGAGCTGGGGGAGGGAGGGGGGCCGGGGGAGACCTTCAGCAGGCGTGATCAGATGTTTATCCTTTGGGAGCCGCCCAAAGTGGCCAGATAAAGCATTTTGTAAAAAGTTTCCAGCAGATGCCTTTGGGAGGAGAAATGTGAGTTTCCTGAATCGTCCTGTGGTGGCTACAATGGCTGTCCATCGCTGTCCCAGCCAGCCCATCCCCCCTTCACGGAAGCACTTAAGCCACTTAAACACATTAGCATCTGGATGGAGCGACCTCCTCGGGCTGCGCTGGGTGGGAGGGGGCCGCTCTGCTCCGGATTGTGCGGCTTGTTCTAATCCGCGCCCTTTGAAGGCCCCAGACTGATTTGTGACACATGAGTCCAAAAGCCACTTTGGGGGGCTTGACCCGTTTAGCTGATCTGTGCTCTGAATGTCAATGGCCTGTCCCGGAGTGTGCTCTGGGGCTGGCGCTGCCTCCCCTGCCCCCTGACCTGGAGGGGGTCTGCGTCCAGGGGCGGGTGACAGGGCTCACACCCTGCGGGCTCAGCCCAGGACCTGGGGGGCTCCTGCTCTCCCGGGGCACAGGCTTGCTCAGCACCAGGACCTCACCAGGGCCACGCAGAGGAAAGTGTTTTAAAAAGTGAGAAGTGGTGGTTTCCTTGCCATGGTCTTCTAAAAAATAAACATCATGTAGCCCTTTTTTAAAAAACAGCTTTACTGGGTGTTTCTATCTAAGCCACAACCCAGTGAGAGCCTCCACATCAGACCACTGGCCCCAGACACCAGCCTGCTTGTCTCAGACATTCCCCACGTGACTTGTTCCCCCATCCTGTCAACATCCCATCCTTCCGACACGGGTGAACATGGGTGTCGGCCCTTCAGAGCCTCGCTCTGTCTGCGGCACTTGGTCACTTTGAGCGTGTCCTGCACTTGCTCTGTTACATGTGTGTCTTGAATACCCCTCCCAGTCTGTCTGCATTTTCATGCCCCTCAGAGCCACAGGTGGGTGAGGGGCTCACGTGATCTGCACATGAGCACATACATACTCTCACACACACAGGCTAAGACAGAAGATTTTTCTAAACAAGCCCAGATTTAGTTTCATTCTTAGCCAATCAGATGCTAGCCTGGAGGGCAACAGCGCCACTCATTCCTGTCCCCGCTGCTGCTCAGCCGCCACCCTCCCCTCCCCTCCGTCAGGGCTGGTGTCCTCCTCAAGTCACCTCTGGCTGTCGCCTTCCGGGTCCTGTCCAGCTGCCCCAGGTGTCTCTGGGGCTGATCTCACTGCAGTGTGTCCCCCCGAACCGTGGCTGGTTGTGACTCCACCCGCCCTCCCTGCTCGCTCAGGCTGTTCTCAGTCCAGGCCTTCCTGTTCTCAGCCCAGCCGCTCAGCGAGATGCTCCGTGGAGTGCAGGTCGGGGTGGGGAGACAAGTCTGCCTTCAGGCACCGCTGGGGACCTGCTCTGGGGTCCCTCCACAGGGAGCTGTGAAAGGGGGTTGAAGAAAGGTTGAGGCTGGGGACAGAGGTCAGGAAAAGAGCTGACTGCTTTGAGGTGATGAGGCCTGCGGGCAGCCAGGCAGGGGGACTAAGTGTCTGTGTCTTCCCCAGACTCTCTGCACAAAGGCCACGATGCAGACGGTCCGGGCCGCCGACACCAACGAAGTCGTGAAGCTGATTTTCCGGGAGTCAGACAACGACCGGAAGGTGAGAGCCTGTCCCTCTGGGTGGGTGACCCATGGCAGCCACCACGGCTGTCCCGAGCTGGGAGCATGGGACTGGGCCTGAGCCCCGCTCTGCCCCCACCTGTGCTGACGGCCCCATCCTTGGCAGGTGATGCTGCAGCTGGAAAAGAAACTGTTCGACTACTTCAACCAGGAGGTTTTCCGAGACGACAACGGCACTGCGGTGAGTTCTGTTGTCGCACGCATGACCTTGTGTCACCTCAGGAGCCTCAGGTGGCAGGGGACGGAATGTGGGGGCCTGGGCCTGGCGGGCTGCATCTCGAGGTTTCTCTGAGACCTGGGTGGCCAGCTAGTGCAGACCCCGCGGCTGTGTCTGCGTAACAGCAGCTTCAGACCTCAGAGGCTCATACAGGTGTGAGTGCACACTGCCCGGGCCACTGGGCATGTCGAGGGTCATCCTCACGTCAGTCACACGCAGGAAACGGGGTCACTCGGTCCACCTGGGGGACAAGATAAATGGGGTGACGAGCCATTGGAGGGCCTCTCCCCTCCACGGTGAGGCAGCAGCACGGCCACTGGGACAAACTACCATCGCAGGATGGATGTCCCCGTGCCGGACGCGGCCCCAAAATCCATCGCATCCTTCATCAACCACCGGTCTTGTACCCGTCTGACAGAAATTTAATTCAAGCTGGCTCCTGAAAATAATTATTGTATTTTAAGAGTAGTAATCATTGGCCGGGACATGATTGAATGTGTCCATGCCTATTGACTTTTCCTATGATTTATAGCTTTGTTTAGTCGATATTCCCATCGAAATTGTATAATTAATTATAAGTGTGGCTGTCAGGCTGCAGGATGGAGTGCCCTGGCGAGGATTTGGAGAGATTAAATTTTCCTGGGCTGTCCCGGCCGGCCTGGGGATTTCCACGGAGCTCGGCCTGTTGGTGGAGGTGTTTGCTGTGTGTTTAGCAGCTGCTCCAGCTCAGGGCTCATTGATTTTCGGCTCTTTTCTTTATCAGCGCTGCGTCTCGGCAGCAACAGTGGAATTTGTGCGGCCGGGATAGCTCCTGACAGATACATATGATCAGCCGGCTGCTTTATCATTGTCCACACCGCCCTGCGCTGTTTTTCACTTTGTAATCAAGAAGAATGTTTGCGACACATGCGGAATTGGTTATCATGTTTGTGAAAAATCTCAAAGAGATACAAATGATCCACAGACAGGCAGCATAATTTCTAATCAGAAACCTCTCACATCCGGTGTGTGGTGCCCGCAGCAGGGCTCCCAGACCATCGTTCTGCATGGCTCGGGGTGCAGAATCCCCAGGCCCTGGCACTCGGGGCACCGCCACATGCTGGTCCCACAAGGGAGGGTCCTGCCAACCTGTCAGAGCCAGACAACGGGCCGAGCTGGCCCCGCACCCACCCTGCCCAGGGCAGCCAGGCTTGGGGTCTGATGGCCAGCATCAGGGCTTATGAACGCCACAGGGGTCACCGCACAGGTTGGCACCTGTTTGTGTGGATGTGGCATTAGCCTCTGCCTTCCTCCCCTGGAAAGCCCTGGAGGGTGAAGAGCGCCTGGGTTGTCCTTGTCTTTTGCCGGCGTATCCGCACAGCCCCTGACACAGCAGAGGCTCAATGCTCCCACGTGGAATCAGAACGAAGGAGCATTTTGGAACAGCTCCATGTTGGCAAGCCCCTAGGCACTCAGGGTGGGGTGGGTGTGGCCATGCTGCAGGGAGGACTGGCAGGGCACCTGGGGACGGAGACTCTGGAGGGCTGGGTCCTCCCCAGTTGGCGCTGCTCCTGTTTTAGCAGCTGGAAGATTCCAACTCATTCCAAACCAGATATTTATTTGCTCTTCTTTTTACTTAATACCCTTAACAAGTGGAAGATGGGTGAGATTCAAGTGGCTCCATCCCTGAATGCTGCCACCCAGACAGACATGGGGGGTGGGTGGCTAGGAGGCTGCAGGGATGCCAGGCCTTGTTCAGTGGAGCTGGGAACAGGAACGGGAAACTGCCTCATGCTCAGGCCTCACCAGCTGCTTCTCCCGGAGTTTTCCAGCTTCCTTGACAAACTCCAGGCTGTGCTTATTGGAGCGTGTGTGTGTGTGTGTGTGTGTGTGTGTGAGAGAGAGAGAGAGAGAGAGAGAGAGAGAGAGAGAGAGAGAGAGAGAGAAAGAGAGAGAACTGTAGAGAACTGTGTCTCCAGTACACACTTGCATGTAAACACATTTGTAAGCACAGACGCACACTTACGTTCAGGACTGGTCCACACCCACGTGCACACCTCCCCTTGAAGGTGCATTTCAGTCCCCGAGATGTTCCCCCACTCTCAGCCAGAGTTCTCCCCTCCCCTGCCCCTCTCCCTCCCCCCAGCCCTCACTCCTGGCACCATCCCCCAGGACCCAGGGCCCTAGCCCGCTGGGCAGTGTTTAGCCGGTGAGGTTTCCACCAGCGTTTCTCACCAGCAGATGTGGGCTCACATGGCCCCGTGGGGCCCAGACCCCCAGCCCTGGGTCCTGAGCCTCGCCAGGCAGGGTGTGAGGCTCTCTATGACGGAGGTCTGCAGGAATGTGAGACCGAAATTCTAAAGCTGTGTGGAAAATGGCCCCCTTTGTGCGTAAGGAGCTTTAGGTCACTCCTCTCAAAGCGTAAGTGCCACAGCCGGTTCCTTCCCGGGGGATTTCCACTCTGCTTCCCTCTCTCCCAGCCAGGGGACCGCTGGGGCAGGCGGGGGCGGGGGGCTGCCTACCATGCTCAGGTAGCAGCCTGGCACACGGTAATTACTGTGTACATGGCGCTGCGATCGCACGCTTCGGGGGTGATGGATGAGGTGGCTTTGAGGGGGCCCCTGCACGAGGCCACGCTCCCACCCAGCTGGGAGGGGACATGATTAATGAATGCATCCCGAGGGCGTGTGTGGTGACGGCTCATCACAGCCCAGTGTGGCCAGACACTGTGCGTTGCCCCTTCCTTCTTGGGCACCATGCTCTCTGTGGTGTGCAGACCTGGGCCATTTTTATCAGCTTCCTATGTGAGGTGGACACTGCTTACCTCTGACTTAGTTTGGGCAAAATGGGAATGGTGTGCCCGCCTCAGGACACTGCCTCTGTGGGCAGCACCACTGAGGCCACCCCGGGCCTGCCCCACCCGCTGCATCGAGTGGCTTCAGCAGTGAAGCGGCTGCTCAGCAATGCGCGTGCGGGTTCCGGGGCCAGATGAACTGGAGCCCTGGCAGAGGGCTGCTGGGCACCCATGGGCCCCTGGGGACACCACTGGGTGGCTCTCAGTGGGAGGGGGTGGCCTGCACACAGCCCAGCCGACTATGGGGCAACACGTGTTCCTGAAAGCTACAAGGCCCCTGCCGCTCCAACCACCACACCCCGTGACCTTGCGATGCCCCCGACAGGCGCACCAGTGACTGTATTTTCTTCCTTTTCTTTCTTCAGCTCCTAGAATTTGACAAAGAGCTGTCTGTCTTTAAGGACAGGCTGTATGAACTGGACATCTCGTTCCCTCCCAGGTAAGGAGCACCTGCTGGATGAGCAGGTAACTATCCTCTCGGGTGCCAGTGCCCCTGTGCAAACCAGGCCTCTGGCCCTTCCCGCGGCCTGAAGAGAGGAACCAGCCAAGAGCAACGAGTAGTTCTGTCTTTTTAAAAAATATATTCTTCCAGGGCACAAAATTCGGCCTCCTCAGATGTGAGGGGCCACAGGCGGCTGTGTCTGGGCCTTCCAGCATGGTCTGCAGCTGTAGCATTTTCCTTCTGACCAGCCACACACCCAGGGCCTCCCAGGGGGCTGGAGTCAGCAGAAAGAAATGACAGGAAGTGGCCAGTCCCTGGTCCTGTGGCCCTCTGACCTCAGGTTCCAGGCTTGGGCCAGGAGCTCAGAGCTCAGGGTCAGCACCCAGACCAATGGGTGCTGAGTGTCAGGGAGCCTGAGAAGCAGGGACTGTGGGTTCCACTCAGCCCTGTGGCCATGGGGTTGGTGCGAAGGCCAAGTCTTGAAGGCCCACGTGAGGGAGTCACAGTTACCACTGTCCAGGGTGCTGACCGAGCTTGTCCCTCACGCTCCAATGCTGCTTTAAATGTACAGTGAAGTGTGCGCTGAGTACTTCCAGAGACATTTGAAATCGGAAGACATTCTCGGGGACTTGTTCAGACTTCCCCTTCCTGTGGGTGGTTGGCCAGATATCCTGATTGTCCCTCCCATTTGGACAGACTGACGGGGATCTTGCTCAGGGCTTTGCTGAGCTGGCGGAGGACAAAGGAGGCCTGGAGCTGCCGCCAGCCAGGGTGCAACACTGTGGACCCCTGTGGCCCACACTGGCCTCTGCCTCTCAAGTTTCTCCCAAACCGAGTGGTCATCCATCCCCACTGCCCAGATCGCACTGAAAGTCCTCCCTCCCTTTGGTCCTGTTGTTTTTTTAAAACCATGTCTGTGACCACCAAATAGAGTTACAGCTCCCTGGGTTGCCATGTGGGTGTGCAGAGCTGTTTCAAGCAGAAGCACAGATGGCAGATGGCAGGGAAATGGCCAGGATGGCATTTGTAGGGTCAGTATCTGCGCAGATGTATTCTCTGACTCTGCCATGAAATACGTGATCTCAGGCATGGTGTGTGTGTGTGTGCGCACGCACACACACACAGGAGTATGAGCTCATGTATATGGGTAGGTTTGTGCATGTATGCCCTGCATGTTGGGTGCATGTTGTGTATATGGGATGTGTGCCCAAAGGAATGTGTGCATGAGTGTACTCACGTGTACACTGTACAGCTGTATGTGCATCTGTGCACATATGTAGGCATCACATAGGTTGTGTGTGCATGTATGTGTGTCGTATGTCTGTGTATGCATAGGTACAGTGTGTGTTCAGGATGTATGTGAGTGGGTTATGGATAATTGTGCACATGCGTGTGCATTCCATTGATTTGCTTATGTGTGCAAATCACGTGCATGGATGTGTGTGTGGGGGCGGTGTGCATGGATTTGAGTGTATGTTCATTGTGCAGGTATACATGTGTGTATGCAGAGTTGATACATACAAGCATGGTTGTGTGTGTAAATGTATAGGTATATGGGTACATGTATGAGTGTTCACATACGTCGTATGGAATGTGGGGATGTGGGTTTTGTATGCACCTGTAGCTGGGTATGTGTACACATGGGCCTGTATATATGTATATATATGGGGTTGTGTAAGATATGCACTGAATGGGTGTGGGTATGTGTGTGTGCATGAGGTATATCTGTGCATATAGCTATGTGCATGTACATGGATGTATACATGGGAGTATATACATATGTAAAATGTGTGTGAGTGCACATGCAGTTTGTATATGTGGTGTGAGTCTGTGTATAGGTGTGTGCATGGGTGTGGATATGGATAGGTATGTTACCTAGATGTGTATGGTGCATAAGTGTGTGTGGGTGTGCATATTGTGTAGGTGTGTATGTTGTATGAGTGTGAATAGGTCTAAATCCGCGTGTGTGTGGGTGTGTA
>NW_005871303.1:1343585-1450020 GCF_000147115.1 Myotis lucifugus
GTCATTCAAGGGGTGAACGCATTGCAACCTGGCGGAGCCATCTTGGTCCCTGTCCTGGTGGAGGTGAGCTCACCAAGGGCCTCCCACAGAGTCGCGAGGGAGACATTGTCCCCGAGTGTGGTCATGTCGCTGCCGGAGGTGCAGAGGGTGGGAGCGCTCCTCCCCCTGAGCTCCCCTGGCTGCAGGCACCAGTTAGTCGCACACCCGTGAGAGTCCCCCAAGACATTTCATTAGCCATGGGTCTCATAATGAGAGTGGGGGTTCTCGCAGCAAAGCCATCTGTTACTGTTCTCCATGGACTAGTAGGACGCCACTCCTAATGGGTTATAACTTAATGCTGCCTGTCATTGTGCTAGAAAAGGTGCTGATATTTCAGACATTTATAGAGCCTTCAGCACATGTTCTTCCCAGCTCCAGGCCCAGCATGTGTATAGCACCTTCGTTAGGGACCAGCTACAGGTGGCTGCATGGCAGTCAAGAGGCAAAGTTGCCGCAGGCCCGGGCTAGACTCGCAGTAGCAGGAAGGTCACTGCAGAGGCCCAGAGCTGCCCCGCCTGTGCCTCCACCAAGTCGCTGGCAGCCCCGCTACGAACAGGCCAAAGAAGGCCTCCGATGCCCCACGGGGTCCCATGGGCTCCGCAGTAAACAGCCCTGTGGGCTTAGAGCGGCGATGGAGTCGGGAGGTGGGCACCTGCTCTCTGAAACACCGCTTTGAGCTGGCGAAGTGACATGAGTTGTTTGAAGTTAACGTTGGTGGAGAAAGCTTCCTTGCCCTGTGCCCAGGCCCTGCAGAGGGGCAGGTCAGACAGGATCACAGCTGCGCCGCCGGGAGGCAGAGGCCTCGCACGGTGGGAACACATGTTCACAGGACAAGCCCAGGTTCTAGCTTGTAAAAACGGGATAAACCGCACCACACCAATCTGTCTGCATGAGGCTGTCTCCCTTCAACAGGTACATTTGTTTTTCAGTTAAGAATTAGGAGGCTCTTTCAAACGTTTTGTGAGCCGTGACTTAAAGCTTGACCATCTATGGGTTCTTGTCTATAACAACACAAGTAACATTGTCAAATCCGTGCAAGAAGGATGAGCTCACTGCTGTTTGCCAGGCCTGGTGCTCAGGAGGTGTCCGTCTGTCCAGCTGGTCCCTGAGCGCTGTTTGGATGCTGCCCATGCAGATGCTCAGGACCAAGCACTGAGGGGTGATGGGCCAGAGAACCAGTGGTAGGAAAAGCAGGCGACCCCCAGTGCCCTGGTGCAGCTCTGCCCGGGGAGGGCCCGCGCCCCGTGCCGCCAGCTTCCCTCACCTCGGACTCTGGCCGCGCTTAGTAGTTTCCATGGGGCCACATCCTCCTTCAGTCTTTTTCTTTGAGTCTAGTTTGTTGCTTTTCTTTTCTAGGAATTTCAGTAACACCTGGTGTTTTCTGAAACCATGTATTTGAGGCCCGGGTTGTGAACGTGGGAATAGCTAGTGACACCTCCCCACCATTTCTCTGTAACCACGCCGCCTCTGTGCAGGGCTGTAATATGGGGATAGTCGCTTTCTTGCCAGGAGATTTCGAGGGCCCTGTCCTCAGCTCCCTGAGGAGCACGGCAGCACCCCCCTTTCCTGCCCCTGGTGGGGCTGGCTCAGGAAGCGCCCCTCTTCCTGCTGAGACTGGGCGGCCCAGGAGATTCCTGCAGATTCAGCCAGCACAGCGGGGCTTTGTGTTGTCAGCCTCAGGCCTTGGTGACGCCCCAGCCTGCCCAGCCTGCTCACATGGAGACCTGAGCTTTATGGGTAGGGCTGGTCTCCCAGCAAAGGGGCCACTGCCCACATCCTGGGGTGCAGGGAGGGGGAGGGCGAGGCCCCGAGGACAGGTGGGCGATTGTTAGCTTTATCACCATGCCATTCATTATGGCGATTTCTCCCCCGCCGTCCGCGTCCCCACCCTGCGTGGGTTTGCTTTCAGATAAGTCTGAGTGCACAGCAAGCACCATATTAATCAATGTCAGCTCCCCAGGGAGCAGGCCCCAGCGCTCTGCTGCTGGGCCTGCTAGGCAGCGTCCCTTCTACCACCCGCACCCCCGCGCCTGGCCAGGGAGAGGAAGGACGTGGCACTGCCAGGCTCCCCTCCTCTGGGCCACGCTGGCTTCCCCAGACCCATCCAGATGAGCAGCACCCTCTTGGCTCCTGGCCTGGTCCTGGGAGTGGCTGGGGAGCCCCAGTCTATGGGGGTGAGGGATTGGCCATCATCTGGGCTCTAAGACCCCCCCCCCCCCCCCGGGAACAGAGAGGCGGCAGAACCAGCGCTCTCTCTCGGCCCCCCGGGGTGCACGGAACCGTCACTCACAGAACTACTAAAAATCACCTTTGGTGGTCTGTTCACACCAGGCCCTGCTGGATTTGCACGGGACCTTGGTCCTGGGGTGCGTTCCCTTGGGGGCGTCAGGCTTCGTGGTGCAGGCTCAGGCAGGAACCGACCAACTGAACGCAGGTGCTTTCTGGGAGGGGAATTTCTGTTGTAGGGAGGGCATCGCACTACAGCTGAGGAGAAAACAGTGGTTCTGGGCACATGGACGTCAGCCCTGTCTCTGTCGAGACTGCATCCCCGAGTGGCCCTTTGCAGCCTGGCTCCTTCGACTCCTGGGAGCGCATGTGGCCACATACCTGCCCCTTGTCTGAAGCCCCAAACAGGGGCTGGGGCCAGGGAGCTACATGGCTGGACACCCCTCACGGCACCACAGGGCAGCGATGGAATGCTCTGGGGGCAGCAGGAAGCACCTGACTCACCACATCCGGCTCAGGCCACGGGGAAAAAGCAGGCCCAGGGTGGCAGAGTCGGGGGCCGTCAGGACGTCCCAGGGCCACAGACTCCCCTCTGGGTAAACTTGTTTGCAGCCACTTCTTGGCAGAGACCCTCCCAACTCCCTCCCAACCTGCAAAGACCAGCTGGTGGTGGGCTCCAAGCCTGCAGGAACTCTGACCTCTCCCTGACCTTTGCCCCCAGTGGGGGGGGGTGCTTAGTGTCTTAGCAGGTTGTCCCTTTGGAAAGGGGAAGGCCTGTGTGGGCCCCACTGCAGGCATCTGATTGGATGGCCTGCCCCAGGCATGGCAGGTCCCAGTTGGATTAAACTGAGAAACCCTGAGCAAGGCGCCTGTAATGTGGAGACAGGCCGGCACGTGCTGCCACTTGTCCTGCGAAGAAGTTTGTGGGGCAGCCGTGCTGTGCTGTGCTGTTGGACGTGGGAACCATGCAGCTGTTTAACCACACTGGCTGCGCTGGGTCTATGGTGAAGGAAAGCAGGGGTTTCCAGCACGGGCCGGGTCACAGATCTGTGGTGAGAGCCTGTGGGGCTAAACAGTGAACTCGGCAGAAATACCAGGTACGGGTGCGAACCCCAACCGCCTGTCCAGTGCTTGAGGCACAGGGACGACGCAGGGCTCAAGGCCCAGAGCAGAGAGACCAGGAGGTGGCCAGGTGCCCACGACAGAAGCAGCCCAGACAGCTAATCACATTCTTCTCTTTTTCCTGAAACAGGAAAATTTAATAGAGAATAAGGTGCCGTTCACAGCAAATACCCGTAGAGTATTTTGGAATTAACCTACACAAACACATTGGACTTTTACAGGAGAAATGTTCATCCCTAGCGAAGGCCGTGCAAGGTGCACTGAACAACCAGGGCTCTCCCTCCACAAGGCCCAGGCGTTCAGTCCTTCATTATAACTGCACTGCAGTGCCCACCAGTGTCCACACGGGCGGGGCTAGCAGTTTCACATGCACCGGAGAAGGCCTGTTGGCCAACACAGCCCCAAGGCAGACTGTTCCAGTGAGTTCCAGAAACGGGAGGGAGCTGCCCACAGGCAGAGGGACATGAGGGGCCTGGATAGGCAGCTGCAGGACACTGAACAGGTAGCCAGTGTCTGAGGACATAGCACTGTGCACAGCTGGTGGCCACAGGCCCAACTTTGGGGCACCCCACTTGGTTCTCACCACATTTGCATCACTTGCTGGTCCGTTGGTTGGCTGTGGTGGCTCCATTCCTGAGGGGGCCCCTAGGCCTCTCCCAGTGGCTCAGCAGTCAGTGAAGTGAGGCCTGTAAGGCCAGGGCAGGGACAGTCTCCACCACAATGATGACCGCAAGGCCGAGGCCTGGGCACCTGGACGTTACCTGAGATGAAAACTGAGGTGGGAGCAGGTTGTGGAGAAGAGGGCATATAGCCAGGCTGGGCCCCAGTGTCCACAGGGTCCCTCTGGGCCAAAGTCTCACAGCAAAGTCACCTGCCAAGTCACTGGGGTGCAGGTGGGGGCAGGGCACATCACGTTACTAGGGCACGTGAGGTCCTGATGCCGTTTTTTCCCATGCATTTTATTGTACTTTAGAACATGTCCAAAAACAAAAGCAAAGTTAATAGATGATCTAATTTGTTTAAAGGAATTGTGAGTTTGAAACTTCTGTAGGGGTGTTCTTTCCCTGGGTAACATTGGCCATCCCAAGGGCCTTCAAGAGAGAATCCGAACAGCCCCACGTGGCACGCGGAGCAGAGGCCCGGGAGGGGTGGAGCCGGCAGCTCTGACCTGCTGTGTCCTGTCTCTCCAGCTACCCATACAGTGAGGACTGCAGCCAGGGCAGGCAGTACATGAACACCCGGTGCCCCGCCTGGTGCGACCGCGTCCTCATGTCCCCGTCGGCCAAGGAGCTGATTCTGAGGGTAAGTGGTGGGCAAGCCCCGACCTCATCCTGCGATGGGCCCACAGTCTCCTCAGGGCCAGTGCTCGGGCTGGGGGGGGGGGGGGCTTGTGGGCAGAGCCCGGGGTCTGGGCCTGTGAGATCTGATACTGGGAAATTTTCAGGTTTCCTGTAGCCTCTTGACTTTCCAGGGTTTTTCAATGCCCACATTTTAACACAAAAGGAATGTTTCAAAAGAATCAGTATCTGAATTGCTTTTGTCAACCCCATCAATATAATCATGAAAAATTATAAGAATGGCCAGCATTGTTTCACGCAGCCCGTGTGATATAGGCAGTGGGTAGGAGAGGGCAGGGGCACGGCGACCCACCACCACACCCCTGGGCTGCACCAGCTGGTCCTGTCTGTGCTCCTGTGCCAGACCCTGGGCTTCACCCACTGGGCAACAGGGGCTGCAGGCAGGAGGGCAGAGTGCTCATGTGCTGCCTCAAGTTCCACACCCCCCACCCAAACACCTCACCACCTGCTCAGCTGGACCCTGCAGTCCCTACTAAGAGGCCCTGATCGCCTTTTTGGTGAGGGTTGGGCCCGGATGCTCCCCCCTGAGCCTGGAGCACCCTGGGGAGGAAGCCTGGCCCAGAGGCTGGCGCTTACTCTGAGGGCGGGGCCAGGAGCCTTGGGAGCCCCCTGACTGTAGGCAGGGCTCACACCTGATAGGCAAGCTGAGCACAGGCTGCCGGCCAGAACAGGCCCCTTCAGGAATGAGACAGGTGTCACCTACCTGGAAAAACAGTTGAAAACTAGAAAAGTGCATTTTGCACTAAGACAGCTCGAGTGCTTACACCAATGAAGAGAGGGCTGGCAGGAGGCCACGCTTGTGTTCAGGGCTCAAGGCAGTTCAGCGGAAGGCCCTGTTCTAGACTATTTTACATTCACATCTTCTCCAGTTTTGGGGGACGAATTGGATGCCCTGGGGGATGCTGGGCGGCGGGCGTTACAGGCCACAGCTGTGCCAAGCTGCTTCCTCGGCCTCATCCATCATGCCACGCTCGGTTTCCTCGTCGTCATGTCCCGTCTGCCTCCCCGCCCGACAACGCTGAAGGTGGCGGGCGCAGCGGGGCTGCCTGGAAGCCGGTGATGGATGCTCAGCGAGGTGTGCCGCGCCCCCGTCATTTGTTTATCTGTCTCAGGATTATGCAGTTGGAAACCTACAATTTTATGCTGCCTTTGTAAATTACCACGCCGCCTTTGATGAATGTCCCCACTTGCGTGGGGCAGCGTTGCGATGGTGAGGGATGGGAGTGCTCACTTCCTGGCAGGTGAGCACGCAGCAAAGTAAATCTGGCCTTAAGCTTCCTGCTGCATTGAAGAGAATTCAGCTTTAACTGTAGAGTCCCAGGTGCTTCAGCTGTGGATAAAGTCCCGGCCCAGTCAGGGCCGACTGACTGCCAGGACCAAGCTCTTCACCCTCGAACCCAAAATAAGGTGTCTGCCAGGCACGGGAGGTGGTGGGCACGGCGGTCATGCCTGTGAGGGTCCCACCAACTGCAGTGGTCGTGGGGTGCCAAGGTGCTGCCACGGCTGCCAGAGCTTCCACCCTCCGCTGGCCACTCCCTCACGGGGCCAGGGGACTGCTGGCCATTCCTGCCTCCCACGCCGTAACCTCTGTTTGCTTTTCCCAGTCGGAGAGCGAGGAGAAGGTTGTCACCTACGACCACATCGGGCCCAACGTCTGCATGGGAGACCACAAGGTGATGTGAGGGCCCCGGCCCAGGGCCGGGCCTGCGGGGTGCTTCCCTGCCTCCGCGGTCTGGCTGCACAGGACAGGCCGCAGTGTCTGTTTTCACTTAACTTTAATAAAATACCGGTGGTAGGCAGCTGTGTGAGTAGATAGGTAGGTGGGTAGATAAGAGGGCAGAAATGACCAGTCACAACAGAGTAAAATACACAATTTAACTATTTGTAAAAAAAATATATATACACATATATATATATATATACTGTCTCCGTGGATTATTTCTTAGGCCATTTCTCACGTGTGCATTTGAGGTGTTTTATTGTCCTTATGCCGAGCCAGTCTCAGCAGGCGGTGGTGAGTGTCACAGTCAGCTCTCCAGGGACTAACTTCGTGCACGAGACTCCCTGCACCTGAGCCCAGCATCCTCGCTGAGGGTTGTGCTGGCGACAGGTGTGGCCCCTCCCTAGGGAGACTAGAGGCCTCCACGCTTTCCCGTTTTGGAGACCACTGGGCATCATCCTGAGACGCAGCCCCCACACTGGCACCCGACGGGGTGGACCCAGGCGAGGACAGGAACTCTGCCCCACCCCCATTACGTGGGGCATAGTCTGCGGTCTTTAAGTCAGTTTTTACCTTGGATTTTATCTGGAAATGATACCTCTTTACAAAACGTGAAGGCACTTTGCCTGAGCCCCTGGCCGTCCAGCCTGGCTTCCTTCCATATCAATTGGGTTCCATGCGCAACCGGGTAACCGTCCTTGGCCCCAAGGTCACCAGCTCCTCGGTTCAGGCAGCCCAGAGCAGAGGGCGAGGGTGAGGGTGAGGGTGGGGTGCGGCGCGGGCTGCCTGAGTTCTGACGCCCTCCTCTTCTCCCGCTGCAGCCCGTGTTCCTGGCCTTCCGCGTGGCGCCCGGGGCAGGTAAAGCTCACGCACACGTGCACAAGTGTTGTGTCGTGCAGTGACGTGTGGTAAATATGGCTCCTTCCCTTGAGTTCACCTTTTCTGAGCTTTTCCCGGTGTGTCTGTCCCTTTAACAAACCACTGGTTCCACTGCAGGGAGGCGATGCCAGCGACACGAGAGGACCCTTCGTGAGCCCTGCCTATAGCGTGAGGAGCAGATGGAAGTCGCGTCCATGGAAATCCACACTCAACAGCTGCATCGATTAACCCGCCCGAGCGCCACCCGCTAGCCGGCCGGCCCACACTTCGCTTCAGCCTCCGGCCCTCCCGGGGGAGCCTCACATACCTCACTGTCTTGTCTGTTCATGTGACATTAAGTAGAAATATTGGGTTTTTTAATAAGTCACAGTCCTGTTGCCAAAACTCTAATAGACAGCAGAGATTCTGTATTTTAGACTTCACGGTTTTCAGTTTGTAATAATTGTCAGCGTGGGAACCCCACGGGTGTCAAATGTCCCCTCTGCCAGCTGGAGGTGTGCCCGGGCGGGAGCGGGCTCTGTGCTGACTCGGGCAGCGTGGCCACTGTGAGGACAGCGAGGGCCCTGGCTCCAGCCGATGGCCCCTCCTGTGTTGTTCCTTCCACTGCCATGTACATGGTGTCTGAATCACACTGCAGCTGCTTCCCCGTTTTATATATAAATATATATAAATATATACTTTTTAAAATAATTTATAAATCTTACCAAAACTTACGCTAAATATGCTTTCCAGTATGAATGCTCAAGAGTGTCATATCAGCAGGTAGAATTGGAGTCTAGGAGTTTAGTTATGTGAACGTCACACACATACCTGCAGAACAGGTGACGTGCCTGGCAGTGCATCGTGGGTGATCAGCGCCAGTACACCTGGCTACCCTAGCAGCCGTCGCTCCTCTGCCTTCTCCTGTGTAATATTAGACCTGAATGTGAAGGTTATAGCCGACTTGGTTGTACCTTTTAAGAATTTTGTAAACCGTTTTGTCTGTCTTTTGTTACTGTTCTATGGTGCCAAGTATTATATATAAAACAATAATATCATGGGAGAAGTAAAAATAGCCTAGTTCGCTTCCAATAGAAATTGCTTTTAACATGGGCTGTACATAAAAACATTAAGAGGAACAGAACTGTAAACGTCCTGGGCTCAGCTGCAAACGCCCCACGCAGATCCGTGCTGCCCACACTCTCCCAGCACTGAGTTAGCGCAGAGCTGACGGGAGCCTGCGGGGGAGAAGCCTTGCGTTTATTCGTCTGCTCTAGAACACTAAGAAGTCCTGGGCTGGAGGCCGCAGGCAGACGCTGTTTAGGTCAGTCACTACCAGTGCAAGTGATGCGGGGTCCGCTTGCCGAATCTGTGTTCTTGACAATACGGGGGGGTCTGGGTCAGGGCGGTCACTGTGCTGTCCACTTCCAAGCGGTGATTCTGTTCAACGGGGTTTCAGCTGTTGGTCACTGTGGAGGCCTTTAGAAATGACCGCTCCGGTTCCTAAGCAATAAAATTGATCATGGTGAACGCAGTTCTGCCTGGCTTTGTCTTCTTCCTTCCCGGGTTTGTCCTCTTTGAAATGCTAAGTGACAGGACTGTGCCCTCCTTAGCCTGTTGAGGACTAAGCTCATTAGAAATCCTGGAATTTCATTCCATCATTTACCGTCACACAAACTAAGCTGAGAATTAAGAGCAGAAAAGTAATCTGTTGGCTCTCTTACTGCGGTGATAACTAATGGGATTCACCCCTCGGCATTTTTACACAGGATTATGTAAATGCACGCTTTCCTCAACCTGAAACTGGAAATTCCTTTGCTCTTAACTTGAGCTGAGACAATAGTTCACTTGAAGAAATAAAATAAATTGTCTCTCTTAAAAAGAACGAAAAAACAGCCAGTGGTTCCTTAGAAATGTCTGATTTTTTAGATGGTACAGCCATGTGGCAAAAACAAAAAACACCCACAAAACAAAAAAACTTCAGGCATTTGCATTCCTCTTTAGCATTTTCAAAACCTCCAAGAGAAGTCATACAGTAACAATCACATTTAATTTTTAAAATTAGTACCCAATCCTTATGGCCATTAAGATGCAACATGCAGAGCCTGGGCCACGGTCTTCGATAACCGAGAATCAGGGTGGTGGTGATGGTACCTGGACCAGCCCTGGACCTGCCCTCAGAAGGCAGGAGGACCGGAAGAGGAGGAGGGGGGAGTCCCGCTGATTCCCAGAGCAAGCGAGTGGGCGGGAGGGCGGAGCTGCAGACCCCACTCCCCTAGCAGGAGATGCTCGCCCTCCCGGCTGACGGGACTGCGCTCTCCCCGCGCTCCCCCAACATCCGCAGAGTAGTTTAAATTAAATAGCGCTTTCTACTGAGGAAAGATCTGTAATGGGAGTTGAAAGGCCATGATGCTGAGGAATTGAAAACCCCACTGATTTCACTCCACACGAGTGCCAGGGAATACTTGAAAATATTCAGCTACTGGGGCTAAGCCTGTTTTAACACACAATCCAGCAAATCCAGGAACCATGGGCCGGGAGGGAGCAGGACGGGCCCCCAAATGTGTTTCAATCCGCCCCAAACCTCATCCCAGCTGGCAGGCCGCAGGCCGCAGCCCCGGGGAGGAGAGGCTGTACCTGCCGCCCCGCGTCTCACCTGCCGGCGCCGCGCCCCGCTCCGTCTGGCTCCTTGCAGCTCCTCCAGCGCCGCACCCAGCGGCTCCTTCCCGCCTAGGGTTCGCAGGGCCGGGCCGCCCTCCTGCGCGCCGGGCCTTCGCTGTCCCCGGAGAAGCCCGAGCAGCCCTCAACCTCCGCTCTAGGGCGCGGGCACCTGGCTGGTTTCGCCGCGCACGACCCAGGCGCCGAGACAGGACGGGAAGAAACACGCGGTGCAGCCGGAGCCGCGGCTCCGACGGGGCCGTGTTAAATAATTTATTGATGATACAAAGTGATTCCGCCGAGCCCGAGCCGGCAGCTTTATAACTTATTCTGTAAAAATATATATACAACGCCGGCTGGAGGCGGGGAGGGCCGGCTGCGCCCCACCCTGGCCCTCCTGCCTCGCAAGACCTCACAAGGCGTCCCCCGCGCCGCCGCACGGGCTGACCAGCGCTAAGTTCGAGGGTTTGTGCTTCTTGAGCAGCCGCGTGATCTTCTCGTCGTCCGAGTTGGGGTCCAGGGGCCGGTTGTACTCGTCGTCGTCCTCCACGTCAGAGCCGCCCACCTTCAGCTTCTCGGCATCCGAGTCCTGCTTCTTCTTGGCCGACGCCATCTCCGCCGCGTGCCGCTTGCGCCACTTGGTTCGGCGGTTCTGGAACCACACCTGGGGGTGCAGGGGGACATCAGGCTGCGCCTCCCAAAATGCCCGACCTGCAGCCCGCGGCCAGCACATTGGCCCCCACCCCTGCAGCAGGGCAGCTGCGCCTCAAGGGCCGGGCCGAGGCGGGCGGCCGCTTAGGGGCCGTTCGCAGGATGCGGGCGCGAGGGTCTGCCTGGTGCCGCGGGACCCGCGAGAGGCCGCCCGGCCCGGCCGCCGCCTCACCTTGACTTGGCTCTCGGTCATGCCCAAGGAGTAGGCGAGGCGCGCACGCTCCGGGCCCGCCAGGTACTTGGTCTGCTCGAAGGTCTTCTCCAGCGCGAAGATCTGCTGGCCCGAGAAGGTCGGCCGCGAGTGCTTCTTCTTGCCGTCCTTGTCCAGGATCCCGCCGGCCTGGGCTGCACAGGAGAGCGGATGAGCGCGGCCGCCGCCCCCAGCCCCGCGCCCCCAGCCCACTCCTGCGCGCGCCACTCACCCGGGCCGGCCAAGCGCGGGTCCCTCCAGGGAGAGCCCTGAACCACGCCGGGCCAGAAGATGGGCGGGCGTCCGGGCAGCTCGGCCAGCGGCTTGAGGTAGCCGCGCGCCACGGCGGCCGCGGGCCCGAAGTAGACGCCGGCCGACGAGGCGAGCCCGTTGAGACGGGGCAAGCCGCCCAGGAGGCCGCCGCCGGCCGCGCCCACGGGCCTGCCCCAGGATGTCGCTGATGCCGTGCGGGTGCCTAGCGGCAGCTGCTCGCCTAGCCCGCCCAGCGCGGTGCCTTGAAGCCGGCGGGCCTGCAGCGCGTACGGAACAGCGACGTCTCATGTGCCCTTCCGGCCCGGGAAAGTTTTTCGGCGCGGCCTGGTCGGGCCGACCGCTTCACGGGGGGTTGCGGGGCGCTTGGGCCCGGATGGGCCCTGACGGCCCCGGAAGGGCAGGCGCCGGGGCTCGGGCCGGGCGGCGGCGGGCGGCGGGGCGTCGGGCGACGGGCCGCGGGCCGGTGGCTTCCCGGGGCCGGTCGGAGCGGTGCCGCGCGGACCGGGGCGCGTTGATAAACCGCGGGGCCCCGGCGCGGCGCGCGCGATTGGCTGCGGGCGCCCGCGGTCCGATCCATGTGGCCAGCGCCCCTCCCGCCGCGCGCCCCCGCCGCCGCGCACTCCATGAAGGGCCCATTAGCGAGGCAGGTGCCTTCCGGGCTGTAAATTTGCCCGATTTATCTCCCCCGGGACGAAATAAATCCCGTTGGATGGGAGTTTAGTTAGGCAAAGGTTTTAATGGGAAATCAGGAAAAAATACGAGAGCATATTTTATCGCCCGAAAGAATGCAGATTTGAGGATCCACTACGCAGCTCCGTCGTGCTCCCCATTCAACGAAGCGCCCCACGCGGGAGGGCGCTGTCTGGGGAGGCGGCCAGCGCCCCGCCCCGCGGATCTCCGGCCGCCCGCTCTCAGGTTGAGGCAGGACCGCAAACACTTCCCGGAACTCAGGGGTGCAAACCCGCGGCGGAGGGAAGGAGCTCAGAGTCCGGGGGCCCAGTGGTCAGACTTGGCCCTCGCGAATCTGCTCTACTTTTACTGACTAACCCCTGGTGTGGTGACGAGGCCTGTCCCGGGGCCACACGCGAGACCGCTGACTCTCGCACGCGGCCGGGTGGCTCCCTGTCCCTCCCAGCCCGAAGGACTGTCCTCTGCAGGTTGGAACACCCGGACGGCCTTGGCCTGCCGGTCGGGCGTCTTGGGTACAGGGTATAAGCCGCAGCTCAACTGGGGAGGCAACCTGAGCCCCGAGTTGCGACCGACCGAGCCCAGCAGCTTTTCCCCCCGTGAGCGCAGCCCGAGCCTGGGAATGGGTCCCCCCCCACCCCCCCGCCCCCCGCAGGTTCAGGGCCCTGAAGCCCAGGGAGCGGGGCCGCGTCCATGGCCTCCACACGGGTTCGCGGGCCAAAGTGCGGCCTTTAGACAGGCAGGTGGGACCCCCCCATGGTGTCCTCTGGGTACAAAAAGCCCCATCCCCAGGAACTGATGTGGGCTCCAATAAGACTGCGGTGGAGCCGAGCGCCGGCCGAGAGGGGCGCCGAGTAAATGCTGGCGGAGGTGCCTTTGTCCTTTTTGGCGGCGTTACATGTTAGCAAGTGGCAGACGTGAATATCGTCCGCTGCCCATTTGGAGCTGCGGCACGAACGTGCGAACACGGACAGCCGTTCAGGGGGTCGGTGCGCCAGGCCAGCCTCGCGCGGTGCGGTCCGTCCTCAACGACTTTGCCGTTTCGCCCCGGCCCCCAGGGTTTCGGTGGCAGGAACGAAGGCCACCCTCCCGGCTCTGTGCAGGGGCCCAGCGTCCGCTCGCACCGCGGCCCTCGGGGGTCCATTTTCGTTTTGTGCAGTTAGTGGCGGAGCTCGAGTCCCTACGCCAGATGGCAGCTTGGAAAGCCGCTGCCGCGCGCTGGTGGGCGTGGGATGATCTACCACCTCGCGTGCGCGCCCCAGGCTGCCCCGGGTTCGCGTGCGGTGCAGCCCCGCGCATGGGAGTCTCTCTCCCAGCTCCCTCCGCCCAGGCCGCTCTCGGGGATCTGGGCGTGGCTGTCCCGAGAGCCAGGGCCCAGACACCCAGATCGCTGTTCTTGGGATTCCCGCAGCTCGGGGTCCGCCCCGGCCAAGCTCGCGCCCCACTTTCTTGGAGGAAACTACAGCCTGTGTGCGCTCCCAGAGCCGGTACAGGGAACGCCCCCTCTACCCCACCTCGCAGGGTTTGGGCTGCTCTGGGCTCCCTGGAGGCAGCGGCGAGCAGCGAAGCTCCATGAGCTCGGGAGCTGCGGGCTCAGAGGCGGGGCCAGAGGAGGCGGGCCGAGGGGGCCAGCGGACCCCTCCGCTGCGTTTCGGAGCCCACCCCGGGCCGCAGCGTCCTCAAGGTGCTTAGGGGCAGGCCAGGAGGGGCGCGCCGGGGCGGGACGATGGAGGCTGTTACCCTCCGGAAGGGTCCCCGCAACCCTGGCTCAAGGCAGGAGGGACGCCCAACTCTGAGTGCCGCGCTTTGGCTCCTTGAACACCGTGCGGGGGGCTCCCAGCCCTGTTTCCGCTGAGGAAAGAGACCCCGACGCGCTGCCCTGCTCTCCAACCACCCCAGGCCCGTCTACTATCCAGGCGCTCCCTGGCTGACTTGGGGTCGCGAGTGGGACTGTCGTCTCCACCGGCCGAAGCGTGCACGGCTCTCCAGGGAACCCAGGCCGGGAGTGCGGGATGGGGGGCCGGCTGCGGTTTTGCAGGAACCGGGTGAGTTGGGGGCGCCAGGAGTGCGGGGTGAGGGCGGCCTCTTTTCCACGCTCTTCTGGTCCTAGGCCTCTCGATGGGCTCCCCAGGGCCCAGTCCTGCCCTGCGCGCTGGGGTCCCGAGTCCGTGCCCCGACCGCCGCCGCACACTCCTGGATGCCGCCCGCTTCCCGCCCTGATCCCCTTATAAAGGCCTGTTAGCTTCGTCTTCCCTGCCCGCTCTCTGGGCGCTTCGCTGCCTGCGCCCCCTCCACCCACTACCGGGGCTCCCACCGCACCCCCTCTTCCTGCGCCCCACGCGCCGCCCCCTCGGTAGGATCCAAGGAACACTCCTCCTCCCGGGAAGGTCGGGTGGCTGCCATCGGGAAGGAGCGCCTCCGGCTGGGGCGCGCTGCCTGGGCGGACCTCCGCAGGGAGAGGCTCGCCGGTGCCACCTCCTGGTCTCAGAGAAAACGTCCTGCGAACGAGGAAGGCCAGCAGTGTCGTGGGGAAATGGAGCGCGCGCCATATGGCAGAGACCTCACTCGTTCAACATTTCTTTACTGGGCACCTGCTAGGGGCCAGCTGTGCCCTGGGGGAACCACGTGAACTGGCCAACTGCGGCTGCCTAGCTCACCGTGCGGGAGGGCTGGTAACAAACAGGAAACAATGGGACTCGCGTTAGCGCCTTGCTGGACTGGACCGGGACCATGGACCCATAGGGCGCGTGGGGGAGGGGGCAGGGTTAGGGATGCAGAGGATGAGCTGGTTCTGGGATGGCTGAAGGTGGCGGGCTGGAGCAAATCGCAGCCCCTCCTACTCCAAGGGACCTGGGGCAAGTCTTCGGGACAGAAAAGACCAGGACCCCTGCCCTAGGAGCCTGACAGGCAGGCCCAGCGTGAAGGAGCAAGGGGGTCTGTGAAAGGCAGTGAGCAGGGGAGGCTGGGGAGGGGGATAGGCTGGGGTGGGAGGGGCACAAATGGGTAGGCAGAGGAGGCCCAGCTGGTCCAACCCCTGCCCTTCTCTCACCTGCATTATTGCCAGGTGCAGCTTCCATGCTCCAACTCGGCCTAATCGCCATATAACGACCAGTGTGCATCCAGCCAAGGCCTGGGGCCTCACCACCCCTGACCTCCCCGCTCACCCTCTCACTGTGCTGGCCTTCTGCCCTGGACCACTCTCCAGGCATTTCATCATGGCTCACGCCTCCTCCATTCTGGTCACAGCTGGGCCCCCGCACTCAGCCTCCCCTCCCCTCTGCAAGGGCACCTGCTGAATGCATGTGCTGACCGGACATGTAGCAGTTGTATAACCAAAACCCGCAAGTATTCCAGGTGCAGGCACCTCACGTTCTCGGGGGCTGAATAAATGCTGCTGAATGAAGACACGAACACCAGCGGGCTTCCCAGTGTTGGCGCAGGGGATGTGCACCCCAGGGGATGTGCACCCCCAGGGCGCAGGCTCTGCCGAGGGGCCTCTAGGCACCCTGAGCCAAGGGTGTGTGGTTTCCCAAGGGGACTTTGTAAGCCAAGCATCTTCCCCAGGAAGAGTCAGGCCAGGCCCTAAGAGACTGGGGCCCCAGCAGGTGCTAAGAAAGAGGGTGGAGTGGCCAGGGACACTATGGAGCCCCAGCTGCCCACTCCTTCGTGGCAGGCAGCAGCCTGGACAGCAGTCAGGGCCCAGGGGGTGGGACCTAGATGGCAGGGAGAGGCTGTCTGGTGGACCCCTCTTCCAGCCCCTTCCCTGGATGGGCCAGCACCTCCCCCTGGCAGAACCTCTCCACACTGCAGCTCCTTTATTTCTTTAACGGGTGTTTATTGTCATAACCGGTGCCTCCACAGAAAAGTGGACAGAATTACACCACACGTTTTTGTCGCCCAAACCTGAGTTCCCTCTGTCCCTTTGCTGGCCTCACCTTTCTGCTCCTAAGGCAGCGGTTCTCAACCTGTGGGTCCCGACCCCTTTGGCGGTCCAACGACCCTTTCCCAGGGGTCGCCTAAGACCATCCTGCATATTGATTCATAACAGTAGCAACATTACAGTTATGAAGTAGCAACAAAAATAATTTTATGGTTGGGTCACAACATGAGGAACTGTGTATTTAAAGAGCCAGAAGGTTGAGAACCACTGTCCTAAGGGAACCACCCAGATCTGACAGAAGTTTCTGAAGGGAGTCCTTTCATTGGCTCCCAGAATCACGTGGGTCCCATGTGGCTTCCCGGACAACTGGCATGACACGGGGCCACCCTCTGCTTTTGGGACAGATGTGCACAGGGCAGATGTGGCTGCTTCGAGGTGCCACATGTGCACATGTCCCCCTTCTGCCGACACACACACCTCCATTACCTTCATTCGCTGCTCAGGGTGGCGCCTCCGCCCTCCTTAGCTCACCTGGCAGCCCCCACCTGGACTTCCTCCTCTCCTTCCAGACCCTCCCTCAGGACCACCCAGGTGTGCAGCCCAGACCTCAACCTCGCGCTCTCCATGGGAATGGCCCATAGGTGCCTCCTTCCTTTCCCAGCATCCTGCAGGGTCCCTGGTCAGGACAGGCACCCACGCGCCAGGGGCCCAGGCTGTGAAGAGCTGTAATGATTGAATGAATGAATGAATGAATGAATGAATGAATGCTTGAGTGAACGACTTCCCAACAGAGGCAGCTTGGCGCTCCAGGAGGAAACGTCCTAGTGAGTCTGGTTGAACTAAAGACTGAGCCCCCTCCCTACCCCAGGCCTGCCTGCCCTCCCGCTTTGGGGAGCCTTTCCTGAGAGGAGACCTGTGGCCACCTGTTGCCTGCAGCCACACCCACACTGGGCGCACGCTGGGCCAGACCTACACACCCAGCAAGCAGGGCCAGTACCCCCCACCTGAAGAGGTCCCTGCTGAAATCACCCCACCCCACTCCATGCCCCTGTGCAGACAGGAGCCTGGCCAGGGGCACACAGCAGTTACCTAAATCTGGAGGGGCTCCCAGGAGGAGGCAGCCAGCTGTGGTGACTGCAGAGGCCCAGGCCCTCAGGGCGGCCGTCACACAGGCCCAGAGAACTTTGTCTCCTTCAGGAAAGGACAAAGGGAGGGGGCATAAATCACGGCTCAGAGCTAATTCCCCAGGGGCCTTGCGGGCACCAGGTGTGGAATCTCGGGTAATGAGCTCTCTCCCGGGGCTGCTCTCCGGGGGGCATCTGACCACCTGCCAAACGCGCTAATTGAGCGCCCAGTAAAAGATTTGTGTCAGGGCGCCCGCTCCGCGCTTCTGCAGATGCACGGGAGCAGCACTGCCCACGTGGGCGCTTCCGGAAGGAAGGGCTCCTGGCTGCCATCCAGGCCGGTCTCTGTCCCCTGGGGAGGCTTCCCCCTCAGAGGGTGGGGCTTTGCCATGGCCAGCGCCTCCCGGGGTGGGTGGCCTCCCCTGCCCCTGGGTGCCCCTTCCTGACAACATCTGGGCGTCCAGCAGCCTCAGCTGTCCGTGGTGCGTGGGGGGCTGCCCCGTGGACGCCTGGCCTGAGCTCTCTGGCTTGAACCTCTCTGACACCTGTCCCAGGTCTCTCTGAAATGCCTGTCCCAGAGCTCGGAGGGAGCTTCCCTGTGGGGTTGGCAGGGGTGCGGGGGGTGGGGGGCGCGGAGGGGAGCAGGAGCCCACAGCATGAAAACTGATGACTGAGTCTGACAACTGTGTCTGTAGTTACTTACACAGCACTGTGAGGGGCGACAGGGAGGGGCCCGCGTCCAGAAGACCAAAGGCTGGGGGAGAGCTGGGGCGGCTTGAACCCACCCATGAGGCCAATTGCCTGGTCCTCTGGGCCCAGGAGAAAGCCAGGTGCCCCCTGGGGTCGCAGGCCCCCACCTCACTTGGCACCTCCAGGTTGTCTTCCACTCTGGGCCCCACATGCCCTAGAGAGGGTGCTGCCTTCCCCAGGAGGGTCCCAGAAAACAGTTAAGGCCCCAGAGTAAGGCAAACAGAAGCCCACGGCCACAGCCGTGGGGCAGGCGGCAGCTTCGGTCACGGCAGGCACCCTGGAGGCCGGCCCGTCCTGGATCAGGACGTCTGAGGGGCTGAGCTCTCCCGCACACGCGCCCTGGAGCAGAAGGCTCCTGCGCTTGCACCCGGGTTTCAGGCCCCGCCCCCCCCCCCCCCCCGGCCCATCCCGAGGGCGTGAGAAGAGGAGTTGATGCCAGGCCCGGTTCCTCCTGAAGGAGGTGGAACAGGCCGGCCCGATCCTGCCTGGGTGGTTGCTGGGATTGTCCTCTGCAGCCCCTACCCCCCCACAGCCCCACTGGGTCTGGGCCTCAGGTGCACCCTGAGCACGCAGGGCCGCAGGATGGGGGCTCCAGGGGTACAGCCGGGAGCCGGAAAGGGGCTCCTGAAGGAGAAGGAAGGAGGGGCGCCGGCTCCACTCCCGGGAGCAGCTTGGGCTGCTGGGGAGCCTGCGGACCAGCTCCTGCTCAGTGGGTGGGGGTGGGGCAGGTCTCGCCCTCTTCAGCCTCACCCAGGCCCCCCCACCCAGAGCCCCGAACTGTAGACAGTACCTGGGCCTGGATGGTGGTGGCGAGGAAGGCAGACGCCCAGGATGGCAGGAGGGTGCTGGCTCACACCCAGAGGCCGGGGGTCCTGCAGAAAGAGGCCTCATCCAGACCACGGCTTCCCACCCCAAGCCAGTGGCTCATCAGCAAACCACAGGTGAACCTGTTCCTGGAGGGGGAGGAGGGGCAGGTGCCGGGACCAGAGACCCCGCCGGTCCCGCTGCTCCTTGTCAGGTGGCACTCGGTCCTGAGGCCGGTCCAGGGCTGCGGCCACGCCACTCGGAGTGGAATCGCTGTCCCTCCCGCCACGGGGCCTGGACACTGCATCACCACAGAGGAGAGGAGGTCCGAGAGGAGCTGGGGGTGACTACACAGCCCAAGGGCCCAGCAGCTTCTCCCTATGGGGAGTCCAGACCTGCCCCACCACAGAGGGTCCTGACACAGGTCACTTCCCTCCGCCCACAGGCTTGGCCATTTAGGGGCCAAGGACACAGGTGCTTAGAGACAATGCCTCAACCTGGCCACCGCCCCGGCCACCGCCTCGCGCAGCCTGCTTGTGGGGGCAGCAGGTCTCTGGCTCCAGGAATCCAAAGCATGTCCCTGGGAAATGGGACCCGACTCCCTGCCTCTGTGACCCAGTGCCGTCCACTCAGCACCCCAAAGCCTGGCTCTGAGGCCTCCCAGACCCTCCCTCTGCCTGCTTCATGCCCACTGCCTAGCCCCCAGCGCCCACTGTCCCCAAGCTCTTCCTGCAGAGCCTGGGCCCGTCCAGCCACAGCTGCCCCTCCCAGGGGCACCCAGGCCAGCTAGGTCCTCAGGGACACCTGCCCCGTCCACACGCCCGTCTTCCACCTGACGCCGTGCACAGAGGGCTTCTGCAGGGTCTCGGGTCTTGGGTCTCAGCGTAACTGCAAGTGAGAAAGGTCCGCAGTAGAATGTGTGGTTAACCCCGAGGGTGAGCACGGGCTCCGAGCAGGGCAGGGCAGGGGGCCCCTGGGTGACCGGGTCGGGTAACGCCCGGAGGCCCGCCATCCGTATCCATCACGGGGCGTGAAACAGTCACATTGTGGCCAGAAAAGTGCATGAAATATTTTCAGGGTGACGAAGCCCGTCATGAATAAGAAGATCTGGCAGTAAATGGGAAACTGGGAGGAAGGTTTCAGTGCCTGTGACAGAGAAAAGTGAGGGTTCCTATTACACAGAGAACTAGAATTAATAGCAAAAGGGGAAGAAATGGACAGATTGCAAATAAGAACCCCACAGGCAGGAGATGCAAGTGGCCACTGGGCTCATGACCAGACCCCAACTCTCAACCCTCAGAAATGCCACCAGAATGGCACCCGCTTCATGGGGGCGTGGGGCTCAGCAGCCTCATCTTTGGGGGGCAGTTCTGAGCCCAAGAGTTTCATCTCAAAGACAATGTTTCCTGGGGGACGGGTTGTAGGCAGGATGGTCCTTGTCCCGTCCTACGGTCTGAGCACCCCCATCCCCCGATGCCCCAGAACAGAGCCTGGTGGCAGGAGGTGCCAGAAAAAGGGGGAGGACGTGGGGGGCACCCTGATCCCCAGGTACAGGGCCGCCTCCACCTCATTGTCTTAACGCCCCCTCTCGCCTCTTGTCATAAAGAATTAAAATCTATAATAAGGAAATTTAAGAGTCCCCTGTAATTCAGCCCATCAGCGCCGTCCCGGCTGTCGGCCAACCGCACAGAGTATTAATCTAGCCTCCTCCCAAGGAGTTGTGATAAAAACGTCAAACAATTAGATTATGTGGCCGACAGCGATGGAGCGGCAGGGCAGGGGCGTCCCTGGAATCACCCTGACAGACAGGGGGCCGCACGCCACGTGAAGTCCCCCTCCCGACCCCCCACTTTTACAGTCAGACCAGGTCTGGGGAGCAGCCCATGTCCCTGTGGGTCCAGTGAGCAGGGCCGGCCTCAGGGACCCGCTGCGGGGGACTGAGGGGCTGAGTGATGCTGGGGGGCAGAGCAGGGAACCCCCGGGGAACTAGAGCCCAGAAGGTGCTGGCCCCTCCCTGCTCCGCCGCCAGCCCAGCCTGGGAGGCGTTTGCTGGCCGCTCCGCCCGGCCTGCCCTTCCCAGGGCCCAGGCTGCCGCCTTCTTCATCTTCTTTTTTAAGCGTGAAGACGTGTCGCAAATTGATTTCACCGCTGGAAATGGGATAATTAAACTGGTTGTTTCCATCTTCATCATCGCCATAATAAAATGAGAGGACAGCCGTGGCGCGGAGGGATGCTGCGTCTAACGCAGGAGCATTAATTGAATACAGATGGCCTTTCGTGAAGTCGCCAGGTTATATTTCAGGAATATGGGATAATGATGCCAGTTAATCATTTTTACAAGATATAAAATTACTGGCTCCTCTGGAAAGATCATTAAGAAAAACAATTGTTCACAGCAATTGACAATAGAGTTTTAATTATTTAATACAGAAATTAAACTATTAGAGACCAGTGTTGGATGCGGGAACTTAATAGAAATTTATATACAAGGGTCTGTGGGCCCTTTAGTTTATTAACCCACCTAACATCTTAATCCAAATCAATCCGGAAGCCTGTTTTAGCTGTGCCTGTGAACTAAGACGGGAGAGGAGGGAGGCCCAGGTGCCCAGGCCCCAGGTGGACGGGGTGGGGCGGGGTGGCCTCCCGGGTGAGCAGGGACATCGCTGGGAGTCCCAGGCAGGGACCAGGGGCTCGAGAGCCCGTGCCAGGAAGTGAGGACGTGGTGCCAGGACGAGTGGAGGCTGCCAGGGGCTGGCAAAGGGCAGGGCGCTAGGTGGCCACCTCAGGAGCATGGGCCTCGGTCCAGGGGATAAAGTGAGGGAGGAACGTGAGGTGTGGACACCGAGCCCACACCACCTGGGCCCAGTGACAGGACACCTGGTGTGCCCGGGTCCTCAGCGCCCTCACCCCAGCCCCCACTTCCCCACGAGGAGCAGCCCCATTGGAACAGGCCCCCCTCCGGGCACAGGGGACCCTGGGGTGTGCAGGTGGCCTGCTGAGGGTAGAGATGTTTTAAACGAGGATTCTGATTTTTAAAAACCACCTTGGAATGGACGGTCCTTCAGCGAAACTGCAGGGGCTGGTGCAGACCCCATGGGAGCTCGACGGGCAGGAAGCGGGCAGAGAAAAGATATCCATCAAACGGTGACCTTTGCTGTCTGCTGAGAGGACTTTATTTTCCAAATTTCCTACAATAAAAACACTCCTTACCTTTAAAATATGGAAATCACTATTTTCAAGACAATTAAGAAAAAAAGTAGAACTTTTAAAAAGGTGAATGGCGGGCAAGACACTTCCTGCTGGCCTGGGAGGGAGGGACCGGGACACAGAGGGGCTGGACCAATGGGGACCTGGGACAGTGGGTCTAGGAGCTGGGTGGGGTCAGGCCCCAGGGATGGGCAGTCCTGGGTCAGGGAGTCTGACCCTCCTGAGTAACCGGCTCAAGGTCACGGAGCCCATCCAGAGCTCAGCCTGGACCAGAGCCGCCTGCCCTCGGCTCCCACCCCAACCCGCTGGCGGGGTCAGCTGGCTGGCAGTGTGGTCATCCTGCTGCCCAGCCCTGTCACCCGCCCGTGTCCTTTGTGGGACTTGTCCAGAGCGTGCAGACTGGTCACCCTGTCTCACAGGGCTGTCCACCATGCGAATTACCTCCAGTCCCCTATTATCACCAATAAATTCAAAGTGATCTTTCTTCTCCTTACAGTTTTTAGGGTTACATAAATTTCACCCACGTAATTTTTTCACGCTTGGATCTATTACAGAAAGCCACTTCTATTGTAGAAGTTAATTGATAATGTGATTTGTTATGTTGCTGGGACATAATTCAGAAAGTTATTTTAGCGCCTTTGATGCATGAAATCGCACTCACGTGAGGAGACACAGGGGAGGTGAGCAGTGAGCCTGCAATGAAATATCTCCAGAAGCTTTTACTCCTGTTGTCTGGGCGCGTGCCAACACCACGCCACAAGAAAGCTCATATTTCCAACGCTGCTCTGATCCAAATTTATTCCCTGGTCATTAGTTAGCTTTAAAAAAAAACCTGGAGCAACTATGTGTATATATTTGGAAAAAATCAAACAAAAAAGGAGGAATCTCCACCTTTCAATATTATCAAAGATGAGCTTTCAAAACACTTTATATTGAATTAACTACAGATTCATGGAAAGCGGCATAAATAGTGCAGACGGTGGCGAACGGGAACCCGACCGCACACTGTGCTGTTTCCACAGGCTTGCGTGTGTGGGTGCATGTACCTGTGTGCACATGGACGCATGTGAGAGCCTGTACATGCACACGTGTATACATGTGTGTGTGTGTGTGCCCCCATTCTGCTTGCTGGCTCTCCCTGCCTTGTGTGCCACCCACCCCCACTGCTCCCCCTGCACGGCTCCCTTCAGCCCCCAGGACCTGCCACGGGGCTGGGGCGTAGGGCGTAGGGCGTAGGGCTGGCAAGTCCAGTGCCGGCCAATCAGCCAAGAGGTTTGGAGGGAGTGGGCATCCCCATCCAATCTGCTGGCCCAGCGTGGGGCACACACGTGCCAAGGTCAGAGGGCCAGCAAGGGGCTGGCGGGGGGGCACCGACCTGGCCTTGCTTTATGCCGTCGTCTCCCCACCGCCTCTCCCCTGGTGAGGAAATGCATGGACAGAGCAGAGCCACAGAGCCGGTCCCTGGCACCTGCTCATGCCACACCTGGTGGCTCTGCTCCACTTGGCTCCACCGTCCGGGTCCCGCTGAAGACACAGCCCACCTTGATCCGGAGGTGGCAGGTGACCTGGGCTGGGAGCTCCTGGCTGCGAGGACAGGGCCACGCAGCCCTCAGGGCCCAGCGCCACGTGAGGACCTGTCCCTGCCTCTGCCGGGGTGGGAGCCCACCCGAGTGGGGGCCCCTGGGGGGGCTGGGGGCTCATTTTACACGGCCGGATGGGACAAGGTGCTGGTGACGTGACTCCCAGACCCTAGGCCGGGCCCGGCCCCGCCACCACCCAGCGTCTCGGCCACAGACAGCACTCGCAGGAGCTGGGTTCCGTCCTTTACTAAAGCTCTTACATGGACAACAAAAGGGCCCAACAGTGTTCCTTGTCTCGGAACCAGCATGTCCCCCCAGGACCACGAGCCTCGTCCCCAGGGACATCGGCCAGAAACGGTCTCCCGAGGGCACCCCTGCTGCTGACGGCTCGTGGGGGTGGAGACCACCCCTCCTCCGGGTCCCCGGGGAGAGATGCGCCCCCTCGACAGGGCAGGGTGAGTTCAGGGGTCCAGGCAGCCTGGGGTGGCCCCCAGTGCAGCCCTCACCCCACCTGCCTGCCGGGCCCCTCCTGGGTCCCATTCCATGAGGGTCCGGGTACAGAGGTGCAGGCAGACCCTGGGAGGGCCCTGGATGATGGTGGAGGAGGCAGGTGGCACGGGGGCGAAGGGGAGGCACTCAGACCAGCAGGAGGGCGCTGCAGGAGGGCCCGGGGGCGGGCCTGCAGGGGCGCAGCGAGTGGGACGGGAGGATCACACGATGGCCTGGTTCGGCAGCCCGTACAGGACCAGGTTGAGGCTGGTGGAGGGCCACTCAGAGCCGTGCAGCTGTGGTCGGAGCATCAGCCTGTTCTTGGGGGTCTGTGGAGACTCGTCTGAGGGGAGAGGGGACAGGAGGCTCACCGGGAGCAGGAAGTCCGGGGCCCCAGCCCAGGGCCAGGCGCCTGGGTGGGCGGGGAGGGGGTGCTCCTGGCTCTGCCTGCCACACGGCCCCCAGGCCTGGACGCTGCTGTGAACACACCCCCGGGCTTTCAGACTTGGTGCCACTTGAACCGTTTTAAAGACAAATCCGCAGATCTAATGGCCGGAGCTTCCCCTGAGGAGCGCAGAGGCCCGGCCCGGCTGTGGGCCTGTTTGCAGGAGGCCGTGCGGGTGTGGAAGTGGGGGCTCTGACCCTGCAGGTGCAGGAGGGTGGGGGCGTGAGGCGGACAGTCCAGTTACCGTGGCTGACCATTTCACCGGCTTCCATCCTCTGAAGGAGACGGGCCACTTTCCCGGTTGTCTTGCCAAATGCCAGCAGATCTGGGGAAGAAATCCCACCTCAGAGACGTGGACCCTCCCCCCCCACCCCCCATACCCCCACCGCGGGCTTCCATGGAGGCTCGGGGTGTGGGACAGGCCGGCACCACGCACTTTCCCACAGGACGTTGGCCCTCAGCGCGTTGTCCTGCAGGGTCGACGGCCACTGGTTCGCCAGGATGCTCTTGACCCCCACCAGGCTCAGCAGGATGGCCGTCTCGATGGGCTCCTCCAGGGCCAGCTGGGGGACGCTGCAGGGGACCGAGCTCCCGTGGGACAGAGCCCGCTCCGTCCTCACCCCAAACAGCACCAAGGGCCGGAACGCCTATCTGGACTGACAGCTCTTCAAACTTCCCACCCCCAAACTTAAATGCCACAAAAAAAGGGCATTCAGATCCCTCTGCAGGGCACCCCCTGTGAGAGGAAGTCCAGGTCCCTGGGGTGCGCGTGCTGGGGGCACCCTCCCGACTGCCGGCCCTCTGGCTCCTGGCCCAACCCCAGCAGCCTCGAGGCTCCGGTGGCCGGTGGTCAGCTGCTGGGGCCCCCGAGACTTCGCAGGGAGGGTGTGGGAGCCCGTCATGGAGGCCTGGCTCCCTCTTGGGGCTCTGCCCACAGCTTGCAGGGGCACTTCCCCCCCACACTCCCCATGGGATGCGCCCATCATTCATATGCCCCCCACGCCCCCCAGCAGCCTCCACAAGCCGGGCTGCCAGCAGGGCCACCCGCACCTCTTGTGCTCCGAGGACTCCAGCGTCCGCCGCATGCTCTCGTAGGACCGGCTCAGGTCCAGCAGGACCATCAGCCGGCAGTCTGCAGGACAAAGGCGGGGGGAGGGGGGTGCAGGCTGGCGTCTCCGGTGCAGTGACCACAGAAACAGCCCCAGCTGCCCGAGGCCTGGGTGTGAACTGCAGGCCCTTTTCTGGGTCACGGGCCACACGGGCGCTCAGGACATTATCTGCTTCAGGAGCCCACACCCGTCTCAGCCTCCTTGTGCCCCGGGGCCCCCAGCAGGCCCCCCCCTGCGAGGGGGTCTCGGCTCCCAGCACGCCACCCCGACCAGGCATCTGGCTTGGACCGGGCACAGGGCGAGGAGTTGGTCGCCCTGGCCCCCATGCCCTCTGAGACAGGGGCCAGTGTCCGAGATGCACCAGGGCGGGCGTGCAGCGGCCCCACAGATGCAGAGGCCCACCCGCTCCCAGGGCGGCCTGGCTGGGCCGGGCTTCAGGCGGCCCCACAGATGCAGAAGACCACCCCGCTCCCAGGGCGGCCTGGCTGGGCCGGGCTTCAGGCGGCCCCACAGATGCAGAGGCCCACCCCGCTCCCAGGGCGGCCTGGCTGGGCTGGGCCTCGGGCGGCCCCGGGGGCAGGCAGACCCTCCGGCTTTTACACACAGGCCTGTGGGGAGCAGTGGGCCTGGCGGTGCCGTGGCCCACGAGGCCTGTGACCTTCACATTTCTGGGCTCCCTGGCCATCCCGTCTGGGAAGGCTCGGGTCAGTTTCAAAGAGGCCCTGTTTCTACCTCCCAGGTGACATGCTCACGGGGTGGAGTGGGGTCCTGTCCTGCGTGGCCCCGCGGCGTGAGTGGGGGACGGGAAAGGAGACCGGGACAAGCGTCCCCAGGCTGCCATCCATGGGGACACGCACCCGGAGGGGAGGGGCCTCCGTGAGGGGTCCCTGAAAATGCCGCCAGCCCCTGTGCAGTGTCCTGGGGTGGGGCCGGAAGGTCAGACAGAGGGGCTGGTGGGCAGGGCGGGTGACCGCGTGTGGCAGACACGCCCCAGCCTCCCCGTCCCCCGCAGGCCCGAACGGGGAGGGTGACCCCCACCTGCCCTGTGGGCTGCCAGGCCTGGAAGCTAAATGGGGGCCCTGAGAGGCGACATCCCTGCCGAGGCGGCTCTGTCCTGCGCCTAGTCCTCTGGCGCCCGCGGTCCCGGAGGAGAGGACCCGCTCACCTTCCAAGTTCATGGCAGCCAACCTTTCCACCGACAAGTGCGACAGGAAGTTCTCCATCCCGTAGAAGAAGAAGCCCTCGCAGCGGCCCAGCAGCTGCTCCCACTCGGCCTGGCTGCAGGGGAGGGGCTCGGTGGGCGGGCTGCCGGCCAGGGACAGGCACGTGCGGAAGCCCCAGGGGACACCCTCCGGGGATGAGATTTTAAAGCAAAGACATCCCGCCCCATCTTCCCTCCACCCCACTCGGCGGCTGAGACGCACAGAGCCTCCTGCACTCGCCCTCCCGCGGGGCCTCTCCTGGCTCTGACTCCAGGGTCCCCGGGAGCTGGTGCCAGCGAATCTCGGGGAGAAGGGTGGGCCCTGGGTCCCTGGAGGGGACCCCATCTCCCTGGGCATGGCTCTGGGAAGTGCTAGAGGGACACTTCCCTGACCCCAAGCACGCCCAGTCCCCGAGGGCACCCACAGGACATGCCCCGCTGGACTGGCTGTAGGACCCTGTACGGGGCAGCCCTGGGGGCCAGGTCCTCAGCTGTGAAACGGGGTAAGGACAACCACGCCCTGATCCAGGCACCACGAAGGCCAAGGAGCCCAGAGTGAGATGAAGGAAAGTCGGGGGGGTCACAGGACAGAATGGGGGCTCAGGCAGGAGGGGCCTGAGGGAGAGACAGGGGAGACGGGGAGGGAAGGGGCCCAGGTGGAGACTGAGGACAGCGGCCCCACGGGAAGAGCACCCCCTGGCGCAGGGAGCCCCGCAGGACAACGTCCCGGGAACCTAGACCGAACCTCGGAAAGAGCTTTTTTCCCAGATGTCCCACCCATCGCGCGGTGAACGACTCTTTGTATTTATCCAAAATTTCCCGGGTTACGGAGACAGGCAGCCACGTTCCTGCAATGAGAATGGAATGGAGGCAAAACACAGAAGCGTCGTCACCGGCGTGGAGCGTGCGGGGCTGCGGGGCGGGGCCTGGGCTCGGCCTCACGGGGCACCGGCCGTGGCGGTGCCACACTCACTGCTAGTGGAGACGCTGGTCTCCTTCCCTCCCTCGAGGAGAGATTTGCAAAACCAGTTTCACCCCAAAAAATCCTATATAATAAAAGCGTAGTACGCAAATTGTCCCCTCGACCCGGAGTTCGACCAGGGGGTGGGGCCGGCCAGGGGAAGGAGGGAGGACCGGGCCGGCAGCCAGCAGCCGCTAGGGACCCCTATTGGTGGACAAATTTTGTGCACTGGCCTCTAGTAAAAATTTTTTTAAATCTCAGAATTAAATACCGAGAGCCTGGGGGCAGGAGGCCTGGGAGGAAGGAAAGGCCCAAGCGCCCGGAGCTGCCCCGTGGGGGCCCAGGCCACGCCTGATGCCGAGGGCGGGGTGTGGCGTGTGCGTGTGCGTGTGCGTGTGCGTGTGCGTGTGCATGCAGAGAGGGGAGGGGCCGTGCAAGTGCTCACCTGGGCCCTGGGCCTCCTCGAAGGGGTCCACGACATCTGGGCTTCGGTTAAGGAGAACCGGGACCGCAGGCTGGTGTTGGGCGGTGGGCCCGGCAAAGGATACACTTGAAGTTGTCCGCGTCGACCAAGATGGCGTCGGGAGGGATGACTCGGGGCGCGCTGCCCTGTGACGACAGGCGGGGTCGTGGGGCCTGGCTCCAGCGGCACCCAGGCCCTCAGCCCGCGGCCAGCGGGCCTCGCCCACCTACCTTCCGGCTCTTCTTCCCTGGGCCTCTCCTCTTCAACTCTTTGCCTTTGCTGCCCTTTTTCGTGGTCCGTTCTGTTGGAGACACGGAAGGAAGTGGTGGTGCCGGGGGACGGGCCGGAGGCGGGTGCAGGACACCGCGACCCGCCGGACGCCACTCTGCTCGCTTTGAAATGGCCGGTTGGATGTGGCGTGAGCTTCACCTCAACACCAAAGCCAGGTGCAGGGAGAACTGCTCCTCTTACGTTTTCTAAATGTGAAATGGCAGCGGCACCTCAAATGTAAAGACTCAGGGGGCGGGGAAAGGCCTGGGCCAGGCCCGCCCACTGACCATGCACACACCCCACTGGGCACCCCCCAGGGTGCCGGCCCCCCTGGCGCCTCCCTCCGCACAGCCGTCCCCTGGCGGCTGCTCACTGTGCAGAGGCTGTGGGTTCGGGAACAGGGACAGTCCCCGCCTGTGTGGGAAGCGTGGATGTGGGGTTCTCCGCCTTGTCCTTTTTTTTTTTTTTTTCCAAACAACCAATCTGTGGCTCCATTTTCTCTTCTGTTGATGGCTCACGTGCTTGCTGTCGCCCGTCCTCTGCTTCCTTTGGATTTCCTGCGTTCTCGCTCTCGCTTCCTAACTTAGCTACTTACTCATGCGCGTCACACCGTGTCATTTTCTAATATAAACGTTCAAAGCCGAGAGGCCCTTCCGGGGGGACGGGGGCCCCTTCCCTGGGAACTTGCACGCGGAGGCAGCACCGAGGGTCCCCTGTGGCTTTTGTATGTTTTCTATCATTGATTTTCCCCCCCATTTCTCCCCTTTGGTTTAAACAGTTTTCTTTAAGGCACCCTACTGGGGACTGGCACGTCACCCCCACAGCGGCCTCGCCTGCACAGGTGGTCACAGGGGCTCCCTCTGTCCTGCTCCTCTGGGCTCCACTCCCCTCTTTCCTGCCTTTGTTGGACTGAGCGCTGTTTGCAGCTCTCCTCCCTTCCCCGCGTATTCGCGGTGACTGCTCAGTGGTGGCCTAGCCCCCCTCAGGTCTCCAATGTCTGAAAATTATTGCTTCGTGCCTCTCGTCGGGGGTTTTCCTTGTTTCAGGTCGAAGGGCAAATTTGGTCCTTGGGATTTCATCTTGGACGGCGGCAAAAATCCAATCTACTTATTTTCCATCAGATTTCACGTTGATTGACGGGCTTGTTCCTGCGGAAATCTGCAGCGTGCCCAGCGAGGAGGATTCCCACGCACCACCCGTCTGCGCACCCGGCACCGCAGCGGAGCCTCTTCCCCCCACCCCACCCCCCACAGGAGACAAGTTTGTGCGGCCAAGAGCAATCTTGACAGTCACTGGCACACAGCAGGTGCGCTATAAAGATCTTTCTGGTGACTATGACAGGAGTTAGCGACCTCGCATGATAAAGGCAAGCAGCTCCATTCAAAACGAACCCCGGCCGGCCCGGGCCGCACTCACCTGCCTCCTCCTGGTGGAGGTGGTTGTAGAACATCTGCAGGGAGAACTCCCGGGACACGGAGGAGATGGCCCCCTCGCGGAGCACCAGCAGGCCTTCCAGTGGCAGCTCCAGGAGCGGCCTGTCCACAATGAGGACCACGGTGTCCACGGTCTCGGGCTCCACTGGAGGTGGGAGGAAGCTGGCTGCCGGCGTGGCCAACCCTGTGGCAAAAGTCACTGCTGAAGCCACTGCCTGGCCGCGGTGGCCCCCCTGGCAGGGAGCAGGGCCCCAGGCATGTGGCCCCTCTGGGGGAGACACACTGGTCTGATGGTGCAGCCGGGCGGGTCACAGGAGTGTTGGGTCTCCCGTGGCTCTGAGGACCGGACCGGCGTGGGCGGCCACTCCCTGAGGCAGGTCCTGGGATGACGTGGCTCCTCCCAACCAGGGAGCCCCCTTCCAAAGGACCGACATTTGAACAGCCCCCTCCTCCCTCAGGAGGCCAGAGAGGGGTCGTGACCTCCGGGGCAGCCGCGTAGAGGGCCCTTCGGAGAAAGGCTTGTCCAGGGGCCCACGGAGCCCACGGAGGAGCCACGGTCCTGTCTCCTGGTAGAGAAAGCCCGCCCTCTCCGACACGCGTGGCGGCGTGCGGCAAGGCCCATGACCCTCCGCCTTACAGAGTGAAGACAGTGCCCTGGCCCCGAGCGCGGCTGGGCTCCTCGGATGCAGGGACTTGAGGGCAGAATCTCAGCCACAAAAGTGGCCTCGGGAGGTCAAGCCCTGGCCTCAGCGCTGGCGCATGGACGGGACTTGTCTTCGGACCCTCCATCCTCAGTCGGGTGGACGGACCCCTGGTGGCGCTCGGGGCCTCATCTCTGAGGGTCTGCACCTCGTGCTGTGGGCATCAGCACCCCGAGGAGGTCAAAGCACTTTTGACAAAGTAACTGCCCATTTCCCTCTGCTCAGCAAGTCTTTGTGGGGAAGAAAAGTAGATGAATGAAGTGCCTTTTTAAAAGAGCAATTTACGGCCCCGGCCAGTTTGGCTCAGTGGTCAGAGTGTCGGCCTGTGGACCAACGGTCTCGGGTTTGATGCCCCGTCAAGAGCACGTGCAGGACCGATTCCTAGCCCAGGTCGGGGCATGTGCAGGCGGCAACCAATCGATGTCTCTCTCACATCAATGTTTCTCTCTCACTCTCCCCTTCCTCCCCACCCCCTTGCACTCTCTCTAAAAATCAATGGAAAAATATTCCCAGGCATAGATTAAACAATAAAAATTAAAAAGAGCGACTTGTGAAATTAGGCACCAGGTGAGAGATGAGGCCCTGGCGCACCCCTAGCGGGCCTCCCCAGCTGTGAGGGCAAGGGCTCTGCCTGCAAAGTGCCCAGGGCCATGAGCCACGGGCACAGGCTGCCCTGGAGCTGACCCCGCGGCCAAGTTGTGACAGAGGTGGCGGGGCACACAGCCTCTGAGACCGTCCCAGCCACCAGTGGTGGCCAGCACCCGGGGAGACGCTCAGAGGGAGGCCCGCGGGCCCGCCCGGCAGCTGCCCGCCCCCTCGGCTCTCACGGCGGGGGGCGAGTCCCAACCCGGCTTCTTCTTCACCAACAGCCACGGAGGCTCCTGAGGTCCCACGACTCACGGCCCTGGCGCCTCCCTGCCGCTGCCGCTCACCTGGGACGACGGACTGCTTCCGATCCTTGTCTTTGGGCTTTGCTTTCCCCAAATCCCCAATGGTCGACGAGATGTGGATTCTGAAAGTCAAAGGTACACGTTCAGGTGTGAAAAATACTCGAAAACCACACGCAGCAGGAACGTCAAGCGCATCGCTTTGGACCATTTCTCGTTAACGCAGCAAGTGCCCCACAAATGGGGGCCGGGGAGCTGCGCGCAGGCACCAGCGAACAGGCTGAGGGCCCTCGCTGACTGCTGCCCAGCCCCGGGGGTCCCAGGCCCAACCCCGCTACCTGCTTTCCTGCCAGAAATACATCCACGGCCAGCCCCTCACCCTGCTGTCCCGCCCACACCCCAGCAGACGGTGTGAGAGGAGCGGGACTTCTTCCCAATGGAAGACGGCAGGTGGGACAGAGCCGGGCATTCTGGGGGTGCGGGCATTCTGGGGGTGCGGTGTCCCGTGGAGCGGGAGCAGAGGAAGAGGGGTGTGGCTCAGCCCCACTGGGTGTGCAGAGCTCAGGCCCTGACGCCCAGAGAGCACCCGGCGCGGGACCTGGGCTCGGGGCTGCGGAGCAGCGAGAGCAGCGGGCGCAGGTAGTCCTCCGTGGCCTTCAGGATGTCGCTGAGTCTCAGGAGAGGGTACCTCTGCCTTTCAGGGTTCGCGCCTTCTGATTTCTGTCCAAAGCCAGACAGCCCATGATCAGAAGGTGCCAGGGGACCACATGGGATGCATCTGGTTAGAGCAGAGGGGCGCAACCCCGCTGTGTGGGGACCCGCAGGGACAGGCCACTCCGGAGGCAGCCTGGTGGCCAGGGCCCAGCTCAGCAGCACATGAAGCGCCTTGGAACCACCACCTGCCTCAGCACCAGTCCTTGGGCCCCACAGACCACGCTCAGTGATGGTCCGTTTCTCCCGCCACCCCTCTGAGAGCACCCCTCTTGGGCACCCCCAGCCCCACGGGGATCCTCTGCTCACAGCACGGAGGGGTCTGCACCAGACTGGGCTCAGGAATTCAAAGAAAAGTTGGCCCCTGCCCAGCAGGGAGGCCGGCCTGGGTATCCCGCAGTGCCTGGTCGGTGCCCCATACCCGCTGAGGGGGTCCCTGCCCAGCTCCCCCCCCTTACTGCGGCCAGGCGGGGGTCCCGGTCCCCTGACAGTGTGGCAGCCCTGACAGCTGGGCTTGGGCTGGGGCCTCACCAGGCCGAAGATCAGGGCTCTGTCCCTGCTGCACACCTCAGCCTGGCTCTGCTCCCGGAACTGCTGGGCGCTGGCCACCAGGCCAGACAAGGCGGCCGGGCTCACAGCCACCCGCGCCACCTTGCAGGCGTCTGTGGAGACAGACACTGCGGCTGCCCCTCACCCGGCCTCGCAGACCAGCCCTTGGTCCTGAGCAAGCTGTGGGCACAGGGCTTCTCCACAAGGCTCGCCCGCCTGGGGGCGGACCCTCGCGCCCGCCCGGCCAGCACTGGGGTGAGGGACTGACCCCCTCAGGCAGGAGGATGGGCTGGGAGGGCAGGGGCCCGAAAGGTTGAGGGAAGAAGGGAAAACAGAAACGAGGCATTTGACATGGGCTGAGGCGGCAGACCCCCCACGGGGTTAGCTCGGGCAGCTGGGCTAGTGCTCTGGCCCCAGGGGTTTCCCCAAGGGCCTGGTCCTGGCTGTGGACAGAGTCCTGGTCACTCAGGATGAGCTTCAGAGACGGTGCGGGTGTCACCCCGCTGGTGGCTGGGGCTCTCCACTCTGAGATGCCTCCCACCAGACTGTGCTGAACCTGCCCAACCCCCGGGGGGTGAGAGGAATGGAGTGTGGGGGTCACCACGCCCACAGGAGGGACATGTGTCTGGAGGTCGCAGGTGTGGCCAGCGCTGGGTCAATACCTGCTCCAGGAACTCACCCCCGACTTGGACCAACTTCCCTTTGGCTGTGGGGATGAACTTGGGTTTCTCATAGACAGCACCATACAGATGGGTCCTGTGAGCAGGAGGGATGGTGCAGGGTAGGGTCAAAGTCCAGCTCGTAGGGTCCCAGAGCAGCCCCCCAAGACGCAGCTTCTGTGAGCCACGTGCACCCCCAACAGGAGCACCCTCCCACCAGTGCCTGGCGAAGTCAAGATGCAGAACTAAAACAGGCCCATGTGGACACAGCTGTGAGCCATCGGTGGCCTCAGCCGGGGGCTGGGCCAGCCACCTTCTCTCCAGACAAGCGAACTGGTTCTGCCCCACCCGAGTGGTGACCCTCGACACACAGGGCCCCACTACGGTCAGGAGGTGGCACCGTGGCCTCCAGGACCCTGCTGTGGGTGGGGGGGCAGGCATAAGAATAGGAATCGGCCTACCTGTCAGGGGAGTGGTGCAGAGAGAGGATCCGAAAAGTGGGAGGAATCTCATTTAAGTGGTTAAAATGTTGTTCAGTGACCGAGAGGTTCTGCCACGCCTGTATGACAAACAGAGATCAGCGAACCCCTGTGCAGTGTGGGGTGGGTTGCTGGATTCATCATCATCTCTGTTGAGGTTACAGACCAGCAGGGAATGGGGTGCAGGGGGGTGAGCAGGGTGGCAGCCGGGGTTCTGCCTGGGCTGGGGCTGAGGCAGGAGCTCTGCATAGCTCATGGCCACCACAAGGGGGCAGCAGATGCACACAGAATTACCTGGCTCTTCACTAATGTCAGAAACCTGATCTGCATGACCCAAAGCACACGTGCACGCAGACCAAAATAGTGCAGTCTCTTCCCTGAGCCTCCTCCCGCCAGCACACCACACACGCAGCCATGCACGCGCATGTGCACAGTCAAGGGCACAGATGCACACGGTTTCGTGTGCACAGGCCACCCCGTCCCCTCTCCCTGCCTGTCAGCCCTGTGTCCCTCCTTCCCCTGGGGCCCATGCACTGACAGGTCTGACAAAGGCCAGAAGGCTCCAGCTGCCTGCTCTCCTGCACGCCACCCCCTCCCCGCTGAGCTGACCACTCACTTCTGCTTTCTGATGAAATGAGCTTCAAGTGTGCAAAAGCTGACCAGGGTTCGAGGGCGTCCCCAGCTCAGTCACCTTGGAAATGGCAGCCAGCCTCTGCTCCACACTGGCAAACTGGCTGGTGGAGGTCCGCTCCTGGCGCTTCAGCCTGTCCTCGAGGTGCAGCAGGGCCGCCAGCTGCGAGCTGCTGGTGTTGGCCGTGGCTGAGAGCAGGACGCCCCGCATCATCTCTGACACTGAGCAGCTCTGGAACAGACCGAGGGAGTGCGAGGGCCAGGCCCGGCCAGGCTCGTGGGCCCACAGGACATGGGGAGGAGGGGCCTGGGCTCAGGGGAACCTCAGGAGGACGGCCTCTCCTCTAAGTGAGCACCGTCCTTCACACAGGCCCCAGCCACAGCCCAGCTGGTGCTGGCGGAGCCACCAGCAGGAGAGGCACAGGGTGCTGGGGCCTCCCTCCCTTCCCAAGGTGGCCCGGAGGGTGCCCAGAGCAGAGCCACACCTGAGACAGCATCAGGAACTGGCAGGTGGCCGTGGGGTCCAGGGTGCCAATGCACTCCACCATCTCCAGGCTGGCGGCCCTTGCAACCTCCAGGAGGCTGTTTCCCAGGGCCACCTGCAGGCACTGCAGCAACACCTCAGTCGCCTGGGCCAGGTACTGCTGGGCCAGCACCTTCCTCCTCTGCGGGTGCAGGCACAGGCTCAGGCCCAGGCAGGCTCTTCGGGTGGGGCAGGCGTGGCGGGCGGGCGGGCGGGCGGGCAGGAGCAGCTGTACCTTCAGCTCTGAGCTTTTCCTGCTCCGCTCCTCAGGGACCGTCCTGGAGGCTGGCTGGCTGCTGCCATGCTCGTCGCTGTCCCCCTCGTCCGGGGTTATCACCAGATACTTGAGGCTGCTGTGCTCTGTTCCCATCTAGGGGACATGCCTCCAGTCAGCTGGCATTTGTCGAGACACCGCCCAGCCCCAGAAGTGCCTGTGGGTCAGGCGACTCTGCAGGATCCCCCGAGAGGGCCCAGCTGGCAGGTGCAGCCGACGGGGAGCAGCTCTGGAGAAGCAAGCCCGGGCGGCAGAGGCCTCGATCGGTCGCATGCCATACCCACTTCCCTTCAGTCCTGGAAACCCAGGCTCCCTGGGCCGCAGTGCCCAGCAGCCCTGTGCAGCTGTGACCCGCCTGCCCCAGGGAGCAGGGGACCATGAGACTTGTGCCAGCCTGTCTGTAGAACAAGCCACCTGATGGGGTTCTTTGGGATGCAGTGGGCCCAAGAGGACTTGGGTTGAGGGGAGCCCTGAGTTTGTGGGGTCATGGCAGGCAGGGCCAGAGGAACCTGGGCTGGGAAGGAGCTGGATCGGGGTGGGTGGGTTTCTTGAAAGCCCTGCCTGGCCATCTGGGAGTGAGTGCACGTTTCCCTGACAGCCCTCCCAGGGGGCTGTGAGCGCCATTTCATGGCCAAGGCCCCAGTGTGGACAAGGGGCGTTGGTCTACCTCCACCTGACTTAGGCCACCTGTGCAGGTGCTCAACAAATGCCTGTTGAACAAGGGGCCAGACCCCTCAGTTCACCCAAATGTGAGTCCTATCCTAGGTCCTAGGGACAGAGAGCCCACAGGGGCTGACGGGGCCCGTGGACCAGGCTGAACGGGGAGGCAGGGGCACCAGGTCCAAATCACACAGGGTGCGGAGCCATCTGCCTGGGGCCAGAGGGCTCCTCCTAAGGGACCGGGTGTGGGGCCCAGCCTGGTTGCCCCAGGGGTGGAGGAAGGGCGTCTGCAGAGGCATTTAGGACAGTGACCCGCGTGGCAGCGCTGTCCCCAGTTCCTACTAAGGGGTCGTGTGCACCCATGGGCGCTGAGCTGCTGGGCAGCCTCGCCAGGGGGTAGAGAAGGGGGGCCTGCATGACCACGTGGCCGGCGGGCGGGGCTCAGAGCTCGCTTGGGCTTCCCTGGACCGTGTGCCTAGCACCTGCACCCAGGCAACTCCAGACTGCGGGGCGGAGAGCTGCTGAGGTCGGGGAGGTACCATGAGCCGAGATCATGTTTGGGGCGGGGACCCCCCACGTGCACCCCTCTCTACCACCTCCACTTTATAAAGGGACAGGCGGCTCTCGTCCATTGTCTGCTCTCAGAGGTCCGCTTTTCTCTCCTGCCCCAGGGGTCCCACTGGCGAGACTGCTTCTCCCCGCCTCCGGCCACACCACCCTTCCTACCTGAGGACAATCTGAGGCCTATTTCACATCCTGGTGCTGCGAGCAGGGGAGTTTGAAATGCTTAGTTTGTGTTGTTGGAGCACAGACAGTGGGTTGGCGCCAAGCTAGAAGCGGGAGCACGTACCAGGAGGCTCTCCTCCCAGTAGAATGTGGGGCGCACGGGGTCCGCCTGCATGGCCAGCAGGCGCAAGGCCCGGCCCACCAGGCCCAGGAGCCGTGCGCGGATCTCCACACAGCTGACGCTCAGCAGCTGCAGGCTCCCCAGCTGCGCCAGGGCGACGTGGGCCAGAATCCGCTTCAGCGTGAACCATCCCTTCAACACAAACCACGTTAGTGACCCCACACACACACCCCAGAAAATGCAATAGGCCCCCCTCCAACGCCCCCGGGGCCACCCTGAACGCCCCGGGAGTGGGGACACAGGAGCCGTCTGAGAAACACCCCTCCTGCCGGTGGGGAGGGTCCCCAGGGCTTAGGTAATGGGAGGGTCGCTAAGGTTTGCATATCGAACCTCAATTTAGGGCTCAGTGACAAGCACGAGTTTGTATCCAGTTCAATTGTAGGACTATCTTTCATCCATCTATAGTTATATCAAATTTATTCGATTCGGAATGCATGAAATCTAAGAAAATGTCTAAAATGGCAGAACGATTCCTTTGAAACAAATAATTTGCCAATTAAACTTTTTTTTTTTTTTTTTAACAAAATGTGATTCATCTTATGGACTTTTTCATGCGCCGGCAGAATTGTCAGAGCAAACTCAGAACTCGGGAGGAAGCTCGTGCGCTCGGGAAACATCCCCCACGTGACCCGGTTTCATTAGCCAATGAGGTTCCCTCCGATGACCAGATGAGGCCCTTCCCCAAGCTGTGGGGGCAGCTGGGGGCCACGGGGGGCTGCAGGGCAGAGATCTGAGGGGTGTGCATTGTGAGCTCCGGGCCTGATTCCCGCTGGTTAGTCCTCTGCTCAGAGTGGCAGAGCCCCCATCACAGCACGACGGCCCACGCGGACGGGCCCAGGCGGCCGCGGGTCATTACCAGGCCGCTGGTGGTCAAGTCGCTCACGCTCTGCAGGTAGTCGGCCAGCAGCTTCTCCATGGAGTCCTGCCGCAGCTCGCGCTCCAGGGGCTCCTCCCAGACCAGCTGAAACATGTCCAGGTACACGTCCACCAGGTTCAGCTTGAGGTGCGCCAGCTTCCTCGCCAGGGGCGTGTTGACGTTCTGTAACTGACGCGTTTGGGGACAGGTCAGACCCCGGAGCCTCTGGCGAGGCTCAGCGTCCGTTTGCTGCTTTGATGAGGCATCACTGACGTGTTGCTATGTTTTCACGGACGAAGACACCCAAAGAGCCATCACCACAATGAAGAAAGGGGACGTCCCCCTCACACCCCACATTCCCTCCCTCCCGCCACCCCACTCTCCCTGAACCCCAGCTGCATCCCCGGGGCCCCAGGCAGCCTCCCCTGGGTCAGCTCCCCCCGGTGGCCACAGGGAGCGTGGGCAGTGCAGGCCGCCTCTTCTCCGGGTGACCACAGGGGAAGACCAGTTGCGGCCCCGGGTCCAGGACACACACTTACGTCTTGAAGGGCCAGGAGGCTCTGGACACTGTGCACCAGCTCCTCCTCCTCGGCCACGGCGCTCTGCGCCACGTCGTAGGCCTCCAGGTAGTACGCGGCCCTCCGGTCCTCGTCCGGCTCCATTTGGGCGCACAGCCTTCCCAGGACAAAGGGCAGGCGGCAGAGACCCAATGTGCAGTGTGACTGTACTCTGCGTGTATTAGTGCTTCACATGCAATGAGGCGACGTTATACATGCACAGATATTATCAACATATCTGAGCACGACAGTGCAATCACCTTCCTAGAGGGGCACGGGCACCGGCGCCTCCCACCAGGCCCAGGGGGCCCCGCAGCGTCGGCTGCCTGTCCCCTGCTGTCCCCAGGCTGCGTCTGCATGTCTGAATTCCCACGACGACCATCTACATCTGTCCCCGTGAGGTGACTGACATTCCGTACACGTCCAGGTCCTTTCCCTCCTCAAAGCTGTTTGAACACCTGACATGCGTGTGGTGTGGGTGGTGGGAAGGGCTGTGTCTGGGGTCGGGGTGATGGGCCGTGAGGCGTGTCTGTGTGTTTGCAGAGACTGAGCAGGTGGGACACCCGGGGGCAGGACAGGAGCGAGGACACCCGTGACGAGCTTTCCTTGAGGGGCACCCCAAGTGGCTGCACACCCCCAATGAGGGCGTCCCCACGGGCGATGCAGGGGGCCACAGGGCAGGGCCAGGAGGAAGCCCTATGGGGCCAACGGGGGCTGGTGACAGGGAGGAAAGCTTGTGGGGTGCGGGGGGGAGAGGGGGATGAGCGGCAGCGCGAGGACCCGAGGACGGAGAAGGGCCTGTGCAGGGACTCAGCCGGGCCGGCGGCCGGCACGGGGCACCTGGCACCAGCGCCCGGCACGGGCCTGCAGGAGCCTCCAGGGACAGCTCCCCCCACCGGTGGGACCGGCGGCCAGCGCTCACCTCTTTATCTTCCCCCGCTCCAGCTTTATGTCCACACAGTTCTCTTTGTAGCCACAGTTGACAAACTTTTCCTCAATTTCCAACAATTGATCATACAGCTCGCTCAGCAAAAACGGGAATTCAGACGATTCGCTGCCCAGCGACTCCTGGGCGACTCGGATCCGGAGGTTCAAGCTCCTGTGGGGGCGGGACGGACACTCCACTTTCGGTTCCGCTAACATGTGGCGACGTGACACCGGCCGAGGGGACACGGCCAACGGGTCTGGGACGCAGCGGCCGTCCCCGTGGAGCCACCAGGGCCTCCACCTTTCACCCCCAATGCCGGAAGGAGCAGAAGTCGCATCAGCCGCATTCTTCAGTCACAAGACAGTGCAGCTAGAGAGCCCCCGCCCCCAGGTGTCCGTCGGGAAAATCAGAGCCACGCTGGCGTGCGGGGCGTGTGCCCAGACAGGAGGCAGGAGGCGTGTGGACTAAGTGGTGGACTCGGGGTGGGAACGAGGGGCGCCCCAGCAGCCTCTCGCCAACACAGAACGAGAACTGGACAAAGAAGAGGCAGAAAATAGAGGAATCCAACATGAGACAAAATCCCTGTTGCTTTGGCCAGTGGCGCAAAAGCGCCTTCTTTGAAACAGTCAGATGCACGGGATTCTGCGATTCTGAGGTCGAGGAGGAGACGGACAGACCCCAGGGGCGGCCTGGGTAGAAGCTATAAGAGAGGCTGTGAGCATCTCTGCCACCAGACCACCAGGATAAGGGCTCAAACACCAGCCGAGAGTCTGAGAGACGAACAGTGAGGGGGGAAAGAGCGCTGCTGTTCAAAGTTCTGTCCCCAAAGCAAAGCCCAGGCGGGTGGAGAAAGCCTGGTGTGTCTCCGGGGACGGACAGGGGGCTCTGAACACCAGCCAGAGCAGAGGAGGGGAGGCGGCTGCGCCCCAACCCAGCACAGCCCTGCCATGGATGGAGGAGCACCCCCACCTCCACCCCCAGCGCCCAGCTGGTGGTGCCCGTCCCTCCACCCATGAGAGGCCCCAGGAAGCCCACGCGTGCTCGGGGGCAAGGAGGGCCGTTCCCCGAGAAGTCAGGAACCTGACGAGGCCACCTGCGTCTTTGGAAGGAAGTACACGCTGCTCCGAGGGGCCCACAGCCCGAGTGGCCGTGAAGGAAGACGCATGGTTCCTCGGAGGTGTGAGGGGTGCATAGCTGCTGGGGGGGCGGGGTGACCGCGTGGCCCCCGGTGCGAGTCCCTGACCTCCGCCTGGCCGTGAGCACGCTTCCCACAGGAGCTACCTGGCCTCCAGGTCTGTGGTCATGAATTCCAGGACGGGCGTGCGGTTGGGTCGTTGTTTCTTGAGCACCCCGAAGACCTCGATGAGCCTCTGGAACAGCTGGCAGGCCTGGGGGGGCGGGGCGGGGGGAGGCGGGGCGCACACGGGCGTCAGCAGGGCTCCAGCCCATGGCCCTCCCTGCTGAGCACAGGCGCTGGCCTCTCCTCACCATCACTTCTTTTCCTTCCTTCCCCATGGACAAGAGCGTGTCTGCCAGAGTCAGCGTGGACCGGTACCAGAACTCCTCGCCGCCGCCCAGGCGCTGCGCAAGCTCAATCATCTTCCTGGCTTGGCCGTAGTTTTTCTCCTTGTTGGCCAACTGGGCCAGCAGCTGCAGGCATCTGGCTTCTGCACAAGGATCCTTAAGCTCCTAACACAAGACAAACATATATGGAGACAGGATGGGGAGTGAGCAAGAGAGAGACTGAGATAGAGACAGAGATAGAGAGCCAGAGAAAAGAGATGAAGAGACAGAGACAGACAGAGAGACAGAGGTGGAGCGACAGAAAGGGGGACAGACAGGAGGGCAGCGGCTCCGGGCAGCAGGCCTTGCCACACCTGCGTCCCGCACTGGGCGCCGCTCCAGCCCTAAGGCACCTGTACACTTGCCCCGGCACCGGGTGGGCCTGAGCCTGTTGTGCTAAAACCCACCTGCAGGCCTCTGGACCATGGTCAGAGCCCTGGGAAGCCCCCTTCGGCAGCGGCTCCAGCACCCTCCAGCCATCCTGGGGCGCAGCTGAAGGGCTCCCCTGAGGCCTGGCCCCCAGGCTGGAGTCTCTATCCTGATGCTGGCCCAGGGCTGCCTCTGTCTTCCGTGCACCACGCATGTCAGGGGGTGTGGGGCGGGAGGGTGGGACGGGGCCTCGCTGGCCTCTGGACTGAGCCCAGGCTTTGAGGCAGGGAGAAGCCCGGGAGGCTGGGCCTGGAGAGAGCCGCCAGCAGGCAGCTCAGCGGCTGACACAGGAGGCGTGATGGGCTCAAACCTCTCATCCCAAGAGCCACAGCCCCCGAGGGGCCAGCGCAGGCTCGGATGCAACTGTGGTGGGACAGGGGCTGGAGTGGGGAGAGCGGAGGTGGGCACAGAGAGGAGGTGGGTGTGGAGGCTGGGCACCTGCTCAGAAAGCAGGGACAGCGCCGGAAGCTGGTGGGTACAGCTGGAGGGACTGGTGACAGCTGGGCTGCTGTGAGGACACAGTGGGAGCAGGCGCAGCCTTCCCCAGGAGAGCATGGGGACAGGGCCCAGTCCCTGCAGACACCCAGGGAAGAGCCAGAGGAGGGCAGAGCCCCAGACTCTCAGAATGAGTGGCTGGTTGACAGGGTGCTGGGGAAGAGGCTGAGACAGAGCAGCCGAGAGATACCTGCCCACACCTGTCCCCATGCCTGAAGCCTGCACACACCTGTCCCCAATGCCTGAGACCTGCACACACCTGTCCCCAATGCCTGAGACCTGCACACACCTGTCCCCATGCCTGAGACCTGCACACACCTGTCCCCATGCCTGAGACCTGCACACACCTGTCCCCGTGCCTGAGGCCTGCACACACCTGTCCCCGTGCCTGAGGCCTGCACACACCTGTCCCAGTGCCTGAAACTGAGAATGGAATGTCCTGAGGCTTTGCTGGTGCCACGGAGCCTTTCCACGTTTATTAGGGACTCTCCTCTCTCTGGAGTTCTTCACAAGTGACCCTCCCAGGGAATACACTTCTGTCTGCAGCAGGGAGAGCACCTGACGCTGGCAGGAGGGACGCACACCTGGGCCTCCACTCCGTCCTGGGTTTCCCCCCAGGGCATCCCCTCGTGGGAGACACAGCCCAGGAGGAAAGCAAGGGCCCAGCTGGAGAACGAGACCCCAGAGAGGCCACAGACACCCCCATTGGGACAGGTGTGTGCAGGTCTCGGGCTGACCTCCAATGAGTGAGAACGAGTTCATGGCGGCGGTGGGGGGGGGGGGGTGGCTGGCCCATCTGCCCTGGAGGAAGGACAGAATGGGACCCTCCAGGTCCTCACCCTCACCCCACACGTACCACTGAGATGCCCAAAAGGACAGAACGGGACCCTGCAACGCAAGAAAGGACCCAGGGCAGCGTGGGAGCAGGCCCCGCAGGAAACTGGGCCATGGGTGCGGGGCGACCAGGAAAGTAGACAAGGGCATGAAAGGCACTTTCCACAGAGAACCACACGCGTGTTCTAGACCCAGAAGACACCAAACTCGCTCCGGACAGCCAAGGCGCTGCCCCAGCGGTGGGTGCGGGTGGCGCAAGTGCAGGCGGCCCTACCTGGAAGGCCTGCTGCGCCTCGGACAGGAGCAGCCGCGCGGGCTGGTACAAATCCATGTCAAGCAGAACTTCCGCTTTGAGGGTCCACAGGAGGGGAAAGGACGTGCCTTCCAGGCCTCGCCCCGTCTCTCCGTTCATCTTCAGAATCTGTAACACACCGAGGCCGGCTCTGCCTCTGATGTCCAGGTCTGTGCCCGACGCCCGAAGCCCAGCTTTCCTCCTGGGCACCTGTCTCTTCTCACCCAACCAAGCCACCCAGCTGCCTGAGCCGGGTCCTGGGCCGGCCCTCCTCCCTCCCGTGCTCCGCGCTCTGGGGCCCCTCTCCTGGCCCAGGCAGCACCCTGACCAGCGTGGGGCAGGTCGCTGAGCTCCAGCAATTCAGCACGACCACAGGGGCCCTCCGCCCCTGGTGCAGGTCCCACACAGCCCGCCCCCGGCAGGAGCCTGCACACCCCAGGTCCTGTCTGGCGTCTTCCCACCAAGTCTCCACTGTGGTGGCTGTGAGTGCTTTCCCTAATGGGCCAGCCCACGGGAGGGGAGCCCACGGAGTAGAGGGAGCATGGGAAGTGGTCAGACCCACAGACGCCCTCTGGCTGCGAGGGCCCTGCCCCTTCCCAGCCCCGTGCTCTGCACCCCTCAGGCTGCACTCCTCAGTGCCACCCAGGCTGTCTTCTCTGAATCGCTGCTCGGGCCCTAGTGGGCCCTTTCTAGGTTGGTCTGTAGCCTCGTCTTCCCCGGGGACCAGCAGGGCCACGGAGGGGACACACGCCATCCGTCCCGGGAGTTCCCAGGACACCGCCGCACAGGGCTTTGGGCGCAGCGCAGTGGAGACAGGCACCGGGTCAGCTGCAGCCCTGTCACCCCGAGGGCCCCCTCGCTGGGCAGGGCAGAGCCCGGCTACCTGGTCCTTCGCCACGAGGGGCCGTATCTCCCCTGGCGGCACGGCAGGCGGGGGCTCGGTCAGCGTCGGCAGGCTTTCTTCCAGCAACGGCTCCCTGGTCTTCTCCTTCCTCAGGGCAATCTCCTTTCTGCAGCTAACGGGAGTGAAACGGGCAACATGCTGAAGAAGGTTGTTTCACCAGCATCCAAAGATTTTTAAAATCCCCACGATCGGGCAGCACCGCACAGGACTCCAGACCCACGCTTCTCGCCCATTGTCTCTCCCACTCCAGGCTCATGCATCCAGCGGTGCATCTGCCCTCCTGCCCTGGACGTCCAGACAGAGCTCCACCCGCCGAGACGGGCCAGGCTCCTGTCGGGCCCGCCTCCCCCGCGTGCCCTCCGCATGCCCGCTGCCCTCGCCTTCGCCTTTGCCGCTGCACCCAGACCCATGAACGTTCTGGGTCCCTTGTCTCCCCTCCCCTCGCGCCGTCGCAGCCTGCGAGATGCCCGTGCACAGGAGGGTCAGTAAGTAAGAAGCTGCACCCAGCAGAGCGCCCCAGACCCTGATCCCCTGAGCTCTGTACCCCGGGTCCTCCCAACACCCACTGTCCAGCGTACTAGGCAGTGGGGGCCGGGCCACGCTGAGCTCGGCAGCAGGACGCACCTGGACTGCTCCGATTCCCCGATGTAGACCTGCCCCACCGCGTCCTCGTGCAGGGCCGCCGCGTCCTCGTGCAGGGCCGCTGCTTCTCTCAGCTTCAGGTCGGAGCAGACCAGGGCGAGCCTGGGGAGGGGACGGCAGGAGCTGTCACGCGGGACACGGCAGGCCTGTCGGGCTGCACTGCGCTCCCTGCGCTCGAGAAAGAAACGCACAATGGGATGGTATTTTCAATAATTTTTCAAGCTAAACAGCATTACCAGGGAAAAGGAAGAGGCGACTCTATCCAATTCCAGTTAGAGAAAAACTGACACCTTCGTTCACTTCTTTGACTAAATGCAGGTTCCCAATCTCGGGGCCACCTTGTCCGAGGTGCAGACAAGGCATGCTGGGCGGCACCCTGACCACCCATCACCGCCATGCGCTGCTTTGGTTCTTATGAAAAACTGAAGACACTGTCATGGAAGTACAGCTGACCTGCAATATTACATCAGTTTCAGGGACGACATGGTGGTTTGACACTGATGTTCCTTACGATGTGATCCCCTCCCTAAGTCACAACCAACCATCTGTCACTATGCAAAGTGGCTGTTTATTCTTATTTTTGCCAATCCTCACCTGAGGATATTTTTTCCACTGATTTCTAGAGAGTAGAAGAGAGGGAGGAGGGGGAGAGAAGGAGGAGAGAGAGAGAGAGAGAGAGAGAGAGAGAGAGAGAGAGAGAGAGAGAGAGAGAAACATTGATGTGAGAGAGACATCGTTTGGTTGCCTCCCACACACGGCCTGACCAGCGCCTGGGATTGAACCTGCAACCCATGTACGTGTCCCTGACCAGGAATCGAACCCAAAACCCCTCGGTGGGAGGACTGATGCTCTAACCACGGAGCACACCAGCCAGGGCAGTTACTGTTTATTTTGAAAGGATTTGAAGCCCGCAGAGATTTTAACAACAACAACAAAAAAGATCTCCCTGGAAGGGAAGCGGGGATACCGACCGGAGGTGGTAGAGATCTTTGAGGCTCTTGCTGTCCACCACGCAAGCTGAAATCAGGACGCCCAACTGCAGGACCGGGATTGTGAGCTCATGGAGGGACATCTTCTGCAGGGCCTTGACCAGATGGTCCAGAAAATACAAAGTGTATGTCTGCACAAACACACAACCAACATGGACGGTCAAGGGGGAAGGCAGGTTGGCCCGCTCGCCCACGGGGTCTTTCTCCGGAGAACTCTGTCCTCCTCGGTGCCACGCACCGTGCCTGGCCCACAGCGGCCGTCCCACAAGTGCTTGTTCAATGAATGAATGACCTCCTCCCTCCTTCCCTCCTTCATGAATAGCTCCCATCTTGTCGCGTGCAATGACCTATACTTACCACACGCAAGTACAGTTAAAGATTCTCACAAGAAACAATCCATTTATGAATGTATTCAAATTAATGTTTTTGTTTCATTTATTTTTTCACTAAAAACTACCAATCCATTAAAAGCAAAATTTGTTTTTCTTAAAAGAATTTCTTTATGGACACACACAACTAATACTTCTTATAATGTTGCACTAGATTTGATAAAAATAATTCATCTTCAGTGGAAAATTAGAAAAGTTGGATGAACTATTTTAAAAACCTACTTAAAGGCACTGAAAGAGTGAACATCACTGAGAAAACTTACTGGGCCAGGACCTGGAAGAAGGCAGGTATTCGGGGACCCTGACATGTTGGGGTGCACTTGCCATGGGCTGTCTGCGGCTGGAAGAGGCGGCCAAGAGGCTGAATGGTGTCTCTGACTTTGTTTGGGGGGTTGAGGGCCCCCGAAAGCTCAGTGCCCAGGTTGGGTCCCCGCAGGGCTGCACCGCACAGCTAGGGGTGTGGAGGAGTGCAGCCCTCTGGGGGCGCCACCCCAGCCCAGTGGCCTTGGGTGGCCCGGAGAGACTGATAGTTGATGACGCCCAGGGAGGCCGGTCGAGAACGAGGGGTGGGAGAGACGCGGATGTCTCGCAGACTCCCCACACACCGAGAGATCATAAAAGGGCGTTAAGAACAATACGAAGCCAAAATTAAATTTTTTTAATATTAAATGGAAACATCCAAGAAAAACGCAACCCACAAAAATCATTACAAGAATAGAACTCTGAGGACTTCTTAACTATTGAGTGAATTGGATCCATCATTTTAAATCTTCCCAAATAGAAGCTCCGGGCCCAGAAGGCCTACCCAGAAGTCCATCCAAACCAGTGGGGCAAGAGCCCGTGGGGCGAGAGCTTGTGGGGTGAGAGCGCGGCAGAGATGCCCGTGCTGCCCTCCACCTGAGCCTCCACGCGTCACAGCCAGATCTCACGGGGTTTCCGTGGAATCGGAGCAGCCGACTCGGGAGCCGGCCAGGAGACGCACGACCAAGGGCCACGCTCTCCACCGGCACACACAGGGTGTGAGCTCAGCATCCAGACCCTGCGACAGCGGCATGTGTGGCCGGTCATTCGCCTCCTGACAAATGAGGCACCTCAAGAAGGGGAAACGGCTCTTCCCCAGGCCCATACACACCAACTTCAAGTGGATTGCAGGCCCAGCCGATGTAGCTCAGTGGTTAGGCATTGACCTATGAACCACCAGAAGGTCACGGTGCGATTCCCGGTCAGGGCACATGCCCGGGTTGCAGGCTCAATCCCCAGTAGGGAGCGTGCAGGAGGGAGCCAATCAATGAGTCTCTCTCATCATTGATGTTTCTATCTCTCTCTCCCTCTCCCTTCCTCTCTGAAACCAACACAAATATATTTAAAAAATAAATAAATAAAATGTGGGCAACGGACTGGACAGGGGGCCACACAGAGGACACCGTGGCCACAGGCATTGCGAGGTGAAGGCCTCGCTGGAGCCACCTGCGCAGCCGCCACACGTCCACCCGAGGGCCACAGCTGAGAAGGGGAGCCAGTCGGGTGAGGATGTGGCAGCAGGAGCTCGCTCCCTCAGGGGTGTCACGGACACAGCCACTGTGGGAGGCACTTGGCGATGCCCATCGAGGTTGGAGGCACACATGCCCCGCGACCCGCAAACCCTGCTGGTGGGCGTGCCCTCCAGACCCGTGGGCACCGACTCCCACCCCTGAAACCACCCAGATGTCCGTCCACAGCGGGAAGGACACGGGGATTGTGGCCCAGGCGGGCCATGGAGTGCTCCAAGCAGCCAACCAACCAGGGCCACAAGGGAGCCAGCCCCCAGGCCTGCCCCCACGGGACCCCCAAGATCACACACGGGGTGACTCCACTTTTTAAAGCACAAGAAACACGCAGAATCACGTGGGCTGAACACGGCCCCCAAAGTCTCCAGGTGTGTCTCCCCCCGCCACCTCCGCCCCCGGGACCTGTGCGTGTGACTTCACGTGGCAAAAGGGCTGTGCGGGTCTGATCAGACACAGGTCCCGAGGAGGGAGATCATCCGATGCAGTCACACGGGTCCTCACAAGTGGAGGCGGAGGCAACACTCCCCGAGACCAGCCCCTCCACGTGCTTCTCCCCCCGGGCACGGTTCACGCCGAAACCCCGGCCGCGCTGAGTCAGCAGCCGTGATGGCAGGAGTGCAGGCGGCAGCGTGCCCCCCAGGCCAGGACGGCTCCTTGGTTTACTCACCGGCCTCTGGATGCTGGATATGTTCACGGTAAAGTTGCTCCTGTCCTGCCTGAAGAAGGCTATCACCTCTTCGTGGCAGAAGTAGGAAGCCCACGCCTCCACGCTCGCGGGGGGCTCTTCCACCTCTTTGCCGGAAAGCGGGGTTTGAATCTGTGAAGCGGGCACACAGGGTTTGCTTTACCAAGTGGAGTGGAAAGTCCAGTGGGAGTGTGGGCAGACACCCAAAACTCGACGGGACGTCCGTCCCTCCCGGGGGAGCACGGCTTAGGCTCTCTGCCCCGTGCACTGTGACCGGCGCCATCACACACCCTCGTCCGTAAACGCTGGTGCCCGAGCACAGGCAAGAGCCCAGCTCTGTGGGGCAGAGCAGCCCGGACAGTGGCAGGCGGGTGGCAGGAGCACGGCAATGTGGACAGGCAGACGCTCAGGTGAAAGGTCGGGGGGTGTGGGACAGCCCCCCGCGATGGGAAAGTCACTGCCCCTCCCACCCACAACCAGGTCCCAGAGGTGCCGGGGGGTCCCCTTGCAGGGCCTTGGACCTGAGACTGCTCTGGTGTGGGATAAACGCCAGGGAGAAGCCAGACACACACCCCACACACCCCATCTCCCCATTACGGTCCTCGCTCCCCCGGGTGTCTGTGTGAGACAGAGAGATCAGTGCCTCCATTTTGCAGAAGAGGAAACTGAGGCACAGACACACTCATCGGGCCCACAGCCTGGGGCGCTGAGCAGTGTCCGCGGGGGCCCGGCCCTCGGCTGTGCTGCCTGCACCTCTGAGAAACCGTTACCTGCTTCGGGTCTTTGCTCTTCTCTTTGTCCCTGTCCTTGACCTTCTCCTTCTCTTTTTTAAGCAACAAATTGGAACTAACTGCTGCTAGGATTTTACTTTCTGAGAATGACTTTCCTGCTGTTAATAAAGAAACCTGGGGAAATGAAATAAAAATTGGCAACATTAGGATCAGACACCCGTTCCCACCTTCCTCCCTGACACTCAGATCCGAGGGGCGGTCAGCCTGCGGGCCCGGCCGGTGAGCCGGGTGCAGGGGTGGCCACAGCGTCCCCAGGAGGGACATTCGGGGGCAGCGGGGACACGGGGTGAGGGCGATCCTCGAGGAGGCGTTACAGTGCGTGAGCCTCCTGTCCATGAACCACACCAGGGTCCCCCAAAGGGTCCCACAGAATCCTGGGCGGGGCGGGGAGTCCTTCCCGTTCTTCCTGCTGCCGAGGGGCAGGACGGGGCCTGGGGCAAACCTGCCCTCAGAAGCAAGGCCTGTCTGGACAGAGCTGCCCTGCTGGCGGCACTGCCGCAGGAGGTCCCCAAGAACACAAGGCCGCCCAGAGCTGCCGGGAAGGGGGCTGTACAGAGGTGCGGGGGAAGGGGTGCGCGGGTGGGGAGAAGATTCTGGAAGCCCAGCAACAGGGGTTGCTGATGGTCTGAACGACACAGGCTTCAGCGAGACTGCCCACTACCCACAGCAGCGTGGGTGACCCTGGCCGGGGGGAGGGGGGGGGCGGGGTTCAGAGAGGAGGGGCCAACTGGAGGACGCAGCACTGACAAGTGAAGTGGACAGGGACAGGGCTTCAGGGAGACACGCTGCGCACGTCTTGGTCTTTTTAAAAAATATATATATATATAACTTTATTGATTTGAGGAGAGGAAGGGAGAGGGTGAGAGAGATAAAAACATCAATGATGAGAGAGAATCATTGATCGGCTGCCTCCTGCACACCCCCCAGTGGGGATTGAGCCCGAAACCTGGGCATGTGCCCCTGACTGGAACCGAACCCGGGACCCTGACGCTCTATCCACTGAGCCACACCAGCTAAGGCACATCCTGGGCTTTAGAGAATCTTTGGAAGCAGCAAAACTGAGCCCCAGCCTGGCCCCTGCAGGAGCGGCCCACCTGCCAGATGTGCCGGAGGAAGGTGTAGGCCATGAGGCAGTAGTCCTGGTAGCCGGCGGCGCTCGGGGTGCCCACCAGGGCCAGCAGGATGTGGGCGCGGGCCAGCGCCTCCAGCTGCCTCACGTTCCGCAGCTTCTCCAAGAAGACTGTCCCCAAGTGCTCAGACCCCAGGCTCTCCGGGGCCTCCTGCACGAACGAGGGCTCTCCTGGAAGAGAGGGCGCCCCGACTTGGTGTCCGCAGCCGTGGCCTCTTCCTCTCCGCCCTTCTCCCAGGCCCCCGGGGTCAGGGTGCTGAGTCCTCTTCCAGAAGGGGCGCCCAGCCCTCGCCGGTTGGGCTCCGAGGATAGAGTGTCGGCCTGTGGACCGAAGGGTCCTGGGTTCCATTCTGGTCAGGCTGCAGGCTCCTCCCTGGCCCAGGCCCGGATTGGGGCTCGTGCAGGAGGCAACCGATGGATGGGTTTCTCTCACATCGATGTTTCTCTGTCTTTCCTCTCTCTTCCACTCTCTCTAAAAAATCAGTGGCGGTGGCCGGGCTCAGGGCCCACGGCTCGCACGGCCTCCCGGCCACAGGGCTTGTTCTGACCACACACAGATTTCCATTCTCAGAAAGCCTTACTTTTCAACAAGATTTTTGTAGCAGGAAAGTTTTGTGAATTTGTTTGCCGGAAGAAAATGTCAATAAAGGAGAAGCCACGTGATCAAACCAAAAAAAAAAAAATCAATGGGAAAATATCCTCAGGTGAGAATACAAACAAACAAACAAACAAAAAATAGAAGGTGCGCCCACCATGCAGGGCCCAGGGCTTCTCCCCTGAAGGGAGACAGCAGGCCTGACATCTGGGGTGCCGTGGCCATGGCCAGGCTGCAAGGAGACACCGGTCCCAGGCCCAGGGTCGGGGGTTGGGAGCGATGGACCTTCCCCTCCGCAGGTCACCCTAGTTGGTCTGAGCTTGCCCTGACGGGGGCTCGGCGTCGAGTGGACGAGTCCATGTGCTTCTAGTGCAGACAGGGGGTCGCCCTTTTCCAGGGCCCCCGAATCTGCAGGCCAGGATGGAGGCTGTCTCAGTGCTGCAGCCCAGCCTGGACCAGCATCATGCGGCCTGCCTGGGGGGGGCTGTGGGGGGGGGCATTCCCCTTTTTGGTGTGAGAACGCCCCCGGCGAGGGGGGCAGGACCCAGAACAGGAGCCCAGCAGCCACGCTTTCCCCTCCGTCTGCTGGGCGTGGCCACTGTCCCTTTTGCAGGTTGCCTGTGGTGGCCCCGGGTATCCACTGCTCACCTGCCCCAGGCCCTGGTCCTAAGAAGGCCCTCAGCCTTGCTGACAGCAGGGGCTCAGGACCAGCCTAGGCGGGGGAAGAAGGGCTGGGGGGTGCGGGGGAAACGGGGGGAAGTGGGGAAGGAAGCCCGACCTGCCAGCGCCTTTGGAAACGTGGTGCCTGCAGGCGGCCCTGCTGAGCTGTCAGAGCCCCATCTCCTCTCTCCAGCCCGACGGGCTCCTGGCACACGTCATGCTCCCCACAGAGCAGGCTCTGGTGCTTGCGGTCACCTCAGTCCCCCACACAGCCCAGGAGAGGCCACTCTCCCACAGGAAGGGGGACTGGTTTCCTCCAAAGCGCTGCTCCCTCCAGGACGGGTCCCCGGGGCAGGCCTGTCGGCATTTCAGGGAGTTCCGCAGTCCCCGGCCTCCCCCAGATCTGCCACGTGGAGCACCCGCAGTTTGTAAGCCCCTCCCCCAAGACTGTGGCCACAGTGAGGCTGTCCAGGCTTCCCACCCACCAGCACCCTGCTCAGCAAACCCCACCTCTGACCCCAAGCCAAACCCCTCTGCGGCCTCCACACACTGTCGTGGCCGAGCAGCCTTGGGGGTGGCCTGGGGCTGGCTCCAGATCATGACCGTTATCACCGGAGGGCCCGCTCTCTGAGCCAGAGGGGACAGCTGGAGGGACAGCGTGCCCAGGAGCCGTCCCTGGCCGCAGCGCCTCACCTGCTGGCTCAGGTGTGTCCCTGGAAGGTTTCATCCCCAGAAGGATGTCGATGGCCCAGTTCAGGTGGAAGGTCACGTCCTCGATGGGGAACTGCTGGTAATACAGCCACTCGCTGAACTCCATGATGTAGTCGACTTTATGCCAGGCGCTCTCCGGCTTCTTTGGGATTAAACAGAAAAGGGGTGGCGACGCTGCACCCCCCACTCGGCACCCTGACACGCACTGAGCCACAGTCTCGGGCACCGGCAGTTTTGTTGCTTCACTTTCTAGAAGCAAATGGTTCGTTCTCACCCTGTAGTCATCCCAGCGAGACTCCTCCACTGGGACTCACCTGGCCGTCCAGGCTCATCACGACCTCAGCCCTGGGCCAGGGGTCCGTGTTCATGTGCAGCAAGTAGTGAGACTAGAGCTTGGCAAGGCCTCCGCAGGCCTCCGCTCCCTGAAGACACCCGCAGCCCAGCCCAGTGCCCCCAGACCCTGTGTGTCCCGCCTGCCCAGACCAGGTTGCTGGCACGCCGGCCTCCACTGGCCCCTGGCATCCCTCTCCTCGGCCGGTCTCCTCCGGCACGGGCGGGAATGTGCGTGTGAAGCTTAATCCGGGTGGTTCTGTGGTGAACTGGGCTTTGGAGGGCAGAGAAGGTGCCCTGTCCAGCGTGCAGGGTCCAGTCCAAGGCCTGCCCGTGCACAAATGGCCAGTACTGGCTGCACAACGAATGAAGGCGCCAGCCAGCAGGTGGCGCCCCGGCCTCCCACTTACCTGGCTCGCCCTCACCCCCACACTCTTCATCCCACAGCTCAAGGGTGGAGGGCGGGGCTGCCGTGGGTTCTGTGGGTTCTGAAGGTCGGGAAGGCACAGGGGAGGGTGTGGAGCCGCAGGGGTTTGGGGATGCTGGGCTCATGCAGATGAGATGGAAGGAAGAGTGGAGGGGGCAGCGGGACATTCGAGGCCAGAGTGGAGGGAAGTCGATGAGCAGAACCAGCATAGAGGCACTGATTGAGGCCAGCGGGAGTGGGGACCCTGGGTAGGGAGAGGATGTGTGTGTGGGGGGAAGTGGGGGGCAGAAAGGAGGCCCCAAACACAGGAGCAGGAGGCGGGGCCCTGGGGAGGGAGGGGCGTGGCAGCCAAGGGGAGGAAGTCCTCAGTGGGGAGGGCAGCCAGATGCCCCCAGGCAGTGACAGGCACACAGGCTCCTACGCCAGCAACTTGTCCCTCCACCCTGGAGAGGGCGAGGAGAGACGGGGACCGTCTGCTGCCCTTGACCTGTGCGTAAAGAACCGCCGTCACCCCTCACCCCACCCCCCCCATCACCTCCAGGACCGCTCGGGCCACACCTGCAAGGCCTGGATGGCGTTCTGATAGCAGGTCAGCTCTCCGTAGACGTTCTTTGAGTTCAAGGCCAGGCGGTGCCACATGTGGGCCAAGTAATCTTCGCTCTCGTCTTTAAACTTCTGTATTTCCATTGTAAAATTCTGGCCAAGCTTGGCCTTCACGAGGACCATATGCTTGAAAATCAAGCTAAAGGAAAGTGAAAGAGGAATTCATTCTGGAATCGAAGGACAAAAATGTAACTATGTATATAATTCACCCAACACGGACGTAGTGGTCCGTTTCCTTACTTACAAAAATAAAACTAAACGGAACCTGAGTTACTTGGGCTTTTGTGTTGTGGTCGGTTTTTAAAACTTATTATTTTTGTGTGGACATCGTGTTGTAAATCCCTACCCTTCTCATGATGGGTTCTTCATGGAAAAAATTCATCAGAAAAGGGAGAGTGAGGGGATCCCTGATGGGGGGGAGCTGCGAAGGCACTGGGGCTTCAGGAGGGGCTCCTGGCAGGGAGTCCAGGTCGGGGTGGGAGGGTGGGGCGCACTCACAGGCGGTGCGCGGTCCGAGGCAGTATCTGCACGGCCTCGTCCAGCACCTTCAGGCCGCCCTCCCAGTCCTCATGGTCGGCGTGGCAGTGGAACAGCAGCCCGTAGAGCGCGGCCCGCAGGGACAGGTCATCATCGGCCTCTGCAGGGACAGGGCTCAGGGCTGCAGGGGCCTGGGCTGGGACAGGTCTACACACACACACACACACACACACACACACACTCACACACACACTGCCTCCCTGGAGGCCACGGGGGCGGATGGAGCCTCCCCAGCAGACCCCCCCCCCACACACACCACCACCACCACCGCGTCTCTGGATGGGTTACACACACCACCACCACCACCGCGTCTCTGGATGGGTTACGGGAGCTCCTCGCTCAGCTGCCAACCGGGCACATTTCCCCAGTGCTGACTTTTTCATCTTATGCATGTTCTTTATTCTCATTATTTAAATGTTCATGTATTTGAAATTGTGCCTCTTTGACCCCTTTAACGTTTAGGAAATAATCTTTCCACAAAAATCTCTTGCTTTGCTCCATTCCACTTTCTGTTTTTTCCTAGAATTTGAATTTTAAAACTGCGACTCCATTTAACCCGTGTCATGCTTTTTCACGGGCCACGCAGGCTGGCTCTCCACCAGGGCTCCTGCGTGACGCTGCCCGCCGCCCCCGAGGGCTGCCACCTGCATCTCTCTCTGCAGCACCGCCAGCCAGGTAACTGCTGGGGTTTAGACTAACTTAGTGCTTAACTACACGTGGTCACGTTCTGTCGATTTTAAGTCAAGTTTGTGTCTCTGAATCGGGAGGGACCTCGGCTCGAACCGCAGCCTCACATCCTGAGCACACACGAGGACTCTGACACTAACAGGGGCGGCGAATTAGCAGATACTCGTCATTTCTTTCTTTAAACGTGGATTCTAAAATATGGTTTTCATTGTTCTAAGATCGGTATTTTTTTTAGGAAATGGCTCCACATGTTTATGGAACTTGAATATGATTCATCCATCAGAATAACCCAGCGGCTAGATGCCAAGGCAGCCTGGGCGGCCTGGATGGGCCGTGTGGCCCCGGACAAGGGGACCATCAGGCCTCGGTGCCCTGTGCACAACGGGGACCACGCGAGGCCGTTCATGAAAAGCACTGGCAGTGCCTGTCACAGCCCGACGGCCGGCAGACGCCACCTGCGGTTCCCGCCACGGTCACGCTGGCTTTACAGAAGGGCCGGGGACTGAGGCACAGCGTCCTCCGGCCCCGCGTGCGACGGCGGCGGCTGCACACCTGGGAGGAAGGAGCCCTCGGAGGTGCCTCCGCTCTGCAGGTCCGCGGTCGGCCACTGGTGCAGGAGCTGCACGTCCCCTTTCTCCTGAAGCAGAACCGACGAGACATGCACTTGAAAGCTATCACTTATGCCTTCACCACTTTGTGCTTCGTCTGCCTCCGCATCGAGTGACGGAAACTGCAGCTAAATTTCTAAGACACTAAGTCGCCCTTCACCCATGAGAAAGGCTGTCCAGGGCAAGGTCAGCTGCGTAGGGGACACGCAGGCCTCCCCGGTCTACAGCTTCCTCAGTGACAGGGCATCCAAGTCACTCCTGTCCCTTTAAATCAGTGGGATCAAAGCACATTAGGGAAAAACAATGAGGCGCAGCAAAAGCTCCAAATGTCTACACTAGTCCCTTAGACCCTAAAGAACTAGAAAAAGAGCAAACTAAACCCAAAATAGCAGCAAGAAGGAAATAATAAAGATTATAGCAGAGATCAAGAAAATGCAGAATAGAAAGACAAAAGAAAATAAATGAAACCAAAAGTTGGCTCTTTGAAAGGTTGATAAAATTGACAAACTTTTAGCTAGACCGACATGGAAAAAAAAGAAAAGACACAAACACTTAAAATCAGAAATGCAAGTGGGGACATTCCTATCAAGCCCGGAGAGACAAAACAGATTGTAACAGAGAGTCCTATGGCCAATTGTACGCCAACAAATTAGACAGCCTAGAAGAAATGGAAGAATCCTGAAAAGTACGTAAGTCACCTACGCTAACTCAAAAAGGAATAGAAAATCTCAACAAACTTCTAACAAGTAGGGATTGAATCAGCAATCAGAAACCTCCCAATAAAGAAAAGTCCCGGAACAAAAGGCTTCAGAGGTGAATTCCACCAAACATTTAAATACTTGACGTCAATCCTCCTCCACTCGAAAAAATTAAAAAGGAAGAAACACTTACTAACTCATTCATTCTATGAGACTAGGATTATTTTGAGAGCAAATCGAGATAAAGGAATCGCAAGAAAATTACAGACCAATACTCTTACAGATATAAATGCAAAAATCCTCAACAAGGTATTAGCAAATCAAATCCAAGGGCATAAAAAAAAATATTATGCACCACAACCAAGTGGGATTTATCCCAGGAGCACAAGGCACTTCAACATAAGGAGAACAATCAATGTGATACATCACAGTAACAGAAGGAAGGAGAAAAACACATGATCATCTCAATTGATGAAGAAAAGGCATTCGACAAAAGCCAATCTTTCATTACAAAATCTCAAAATCTCTCAGGGAACGAGGAGTAGTGGGAAACCCCCTCAACACCATGAAAGGCATTGAAAACAAACCCACAGAAGGCACCGTCCTCTGTGGTGAAAGACCGAAACGTCCCCTCTGAGGTCAAGAACAAGACAAGGACGCCTGTGCTCACACTGCGGCTATTCTACATTGTACTGGAAATGCTAGCCGGAGCGATTGGACAAGAAAAACAAATAAGCACACGGAAGATGCTCAATAGCATTAGTCCTTAAAGAAATTAAAATCAAAACCACAATGAGATGCCACCTCACACCTACTAGAATGGCTACATTTTTTTAGAATGGAAAATAACAAGTGTTGACTACGATGTGGAGGCACTGGAACCCGTGAACATTGTTGGTGGGAATGGAAGACGGTGCAGCCGCTGTGGAAAACAGCCCGACAGTTCCTCCAAGGCTAAACACGGAACTACCACAGACCCCAGCAGTTCCATCCCTGGGTATAGACCCCAAGGAGCCGACAAGGAACTGTATCTGTGCACCTGCGTTCACAGCAGCACTGTTCACACTGTCAGGAGACGGAAACAACCCACGTCCATCCGCAGAGGAGCAGATAAACGACACGAGGTCTGCGCACCATGGAACACTGTCCAGCCACAACAAGGCTCCAACGTGCTGAACCTGGGCACACCATGCTCACTGAGAGGAGGGTTAGGGTGAGGGCTAGGGAAGTTCCCTCCATCAAGGTGCTAGTGATAGGGTGCAGGTGGGGGAATGTCAGTCAGGCCGAGACCTGCCCAGCCCTGGTGTGCATCCTGCCCAGCAGCCTCTGTGCTTTCCTCAGCTGATCCTAGGGTCCTGCCCCCTACCCCCTCTCCTCTCCTACGGAGCTTTCCAGGGAAGGGTCAGGGTCTCTCGGAGGGAGGGAGGGTGGAGAAGGGCAGTGGGGAAGGGAGGTCAGGACTAAGCCTTGAGCTCAGCCAGGGGCCACCGCCACTTGAGCAGCTCCCAGGGGTCTGCCTTTGCTTGGGAGCCCCGCCCGCCTGCTCTGGAGGAAGAGCCTGAGAGGCAGCCGCGGGACCCCGGCAGCCGGCCCTGCGGCACCTGGGTTTTGGTCTCCGTCTTGTTGATGATGTTGACGATCCTCTGGATGATGTGCCTGGCTTTCTTCCTGTTGGCCGCGGAGGACAGGAGTGGGAGCTGGGTGTTCCAGTAGTGCCGTGCGGCCAGCATCACCAGGGCGTTGCTCTGCGCCATGCCCCCAAACCTGAAAGGGAGGCCTGACCTAGCGAGCTGTGTGAGCTGCAGACACGCAGGCACCCACCGACAGCTCCTGGGTCCTGAGGGCAGGGTGAGGCCGGGTGTCTGGCCTGGAGCCTGTGCCCATGTCTGCAGGACATACCCCTGGGGGTCCCAGCTGTGAATACCCTGCCTTGACCCCCCACACACACACACACCCTTGCCACGGGGTCTGTGAGGGAGGGCCGGCCTCCGTGACAGTCCCGACTGCGTGTCATGCTCTTCATTTCAGGGCACTCGCTGCAGCTGGCCTTACCCATACACAACACGCACCCAGACCCACCACACACGCAATCCGAGCAGCCGTAGAGCAGCATGGCGCACCTCACGCTCTCGAAGAAGGCCATGCTGGCTGACAGGCGCAGCTGCTTCCGCCCCTTCAGGTTCTCCATGATGCTCCTGCCCTGGATGCAGGCGCTGGCGCTCAGCATTTCTGCCACCAGCTGAGCCTGGACCCTGCAGACAGAGACGCTTTAGCACACAGGAGCGCTGTAGGGGGGGGGGGGTGTGCAGAAAGGTGAGTGAGCCTGGGGTGCCTGGAGCAGCCTCCCCAAAGTCCCCAAACCAGAAGTAACTGGCTGAGTGCAGGCTACCCAGAGAACCACCAGACAGCATCAGCTGGCGTCTTGTTTAAAATATTTCTTCAATTTTGAGTGGACGCTTATTAAAGCTGGGGACAGTGAGACAAGGACGGCCTTCGCATAGAAGCAGCAGCTGGGCAGGGCATCTCTGACTCACTGAGAAGTCAGAGAAAAGGGGCCTCGGAACAAGGCCAGGGGTTTGGCCTGGAATGAGCTGCCACTACCCATTGATCCCCTAATTGCAAGTCTCATGGGGACCTTTGAGTTTAGGAGACTCACGCCTTGGGGGAAGGGGGGGAGGGAAAGGTGCCCCGGGAGGAAGAACAGGCCGGCATCAACTGATGTCTTAAGTGACTAAGGTGTGGGGTGCTGTGCACAGCAGCCGGTGAGCAGAACAAGCCCCTCGGGGAGCCCCGGTGCACACGGGGGCTCAGTTCTGGGCAGCTCCCACTCAGCGAGCTATGGAGAACATGGAATCCCGCTTCCTCGATGTTTACTGGCCCAGCCAGCCAGGCTGGGCCCACAGGACACCGCACACACTAAGACATCATCCCCTGTCCAGGCTGGACTGATCACATGCCTGCAACTCAGCCCAGGAGGTACCGACTTGACTCTGAGAGACATACACTGGCCCCGGGGGACACTCCCTGCCTGGGCCTGGGGCTCTGAAGCCAGGGAGCTGCCTGCAGGAGCCCAAGGGGGAGCTGCTGCTCTTTTTGGTGGGTAGAGAATTCCAGATTGACAGGGTCCTGGTTGTTCCTGTTGAGAAGTCAGCAGGCCTGACCTTGTTTCCCTGTATTAAGTGTGTCTTTTCCCCTTCCAGCTTCGCTCCCAGGCTTCCCTCCCACCTTCGGGCCTCGGCAATTTGACCACAATGAAAGCAGGTGTGGTTTTCTTGGTGTTCATCCTACTTGCAGCTCATCGGAAATGCTGGATCTCTGGATTCAATTTCAAAACATTTCTGCTGCTACATTTCCTTGATTGATTTATTGATTGACTGATTTTGAGAGAGAGAGAGAGAGAGAGACATGTGTTGTCCCACTTATCGATGCCTTCACTGGCTGCTTCTTGTCTGTGCCCTGACGGGGTCCCCGCAACCTTGGCGTACCGGGAGGATGCTCTCACCACCTGAGCCACCCGGCCAGGGCTCGGCTGCCACATTTCCAAGCGGATGCATCTCTGCCTCCCTCTCCTGCCTCTGCCCCCGGAGCTTCGGTTTTGTTCTTTAGGGTTCAATTTCAATAGCCTGCTGACCCTCATTCAAAGTGACCTATCGCTTCTCCAGTGTGATTTCCATGATGAGTATTGTATTTTTCAGTTCTAGAATTTCCACTTAGTTCTTTATTATAGTTTTCATTTCTTTGTTGAAATTCTCCACCTGTACATGAATTTGCCCCTTAAGCATCCTTTCTTTTATTTAGAGTAGCTGTTTTAAGTGCATTGTGTTGTGTCGGGGTCTGATTGTTTTTTCTATTCAAATGACTGTTTTTCTCCTGGTACGGATCAGCTCCCATCCTGGCTCTGCCACTCACCAGCAGGGTGACTTTGCCTCTGCCTCAGTATCCCTATCTGCAGTGTGGGAACAGCCGCTTCGAGGAATAAATGAGGTGACGCATGCAGAGCCCTTGTGGGGTCCCTGTTTGTGCCCTCAGCATGCCCGAGGCACTGGCCACATGGGTCAGTGATTTCGACTTTCAGGAAACAGATTTAGGAAGTGACCTGAAGAGAAGAACCTCAAGGAAAACCATGTTTACTGGAGAAATATTTATATTAGCAACAAAGATTTTTAAAAGCCTCACCTTTGGAAATAGAGGAAAGATTCAGTACAACCTTAATCTACTGATCAGCTGAATGGCCCTGTGAGCCGGGAGCAAACTGTCAGAAAGATGAAGCGGCTGTGGCCGCCTGGGCCATCCCAGGACCTGGGCAGCGGCGGCCTCTGGGGAGCGAGCAGCTGGCTGCCCTGGGCTGAGGGGGGCGGGGAGAGGGCATTTCCCTTTCACTGAAATTGCCCTTTCATTACTTTCTAACGCACTTACTTTCTAACGCACTTAGGGTGCCTTGCTGCCGACTCAAAATCCTGGTAAACCAAGCCCGTGTCTGTTGGGAAGGGCAGGGGCATCTGTGAGCCCCTTCCCACCTCTGTGCCTGCCACGCTGGCAGCTGGTGAGGCTGGAGTGGCCTCAGAGCCCTTCCGAGCACAGCTCTCCTGGGGCCCAGGGGCGGTGCTGTCCTGGCCAAGTGGGACCAGGACGGGGGCCGGACGGGCACCTGGCCGGGCTGCTGGGGATGCCCAGAGGTGGGTGGGGTCTGGCGAGTGGGGGTACCTCTCCATAGCCTCTACACAAGTCATCCCTGGTCCCCACAAGCGCCCCCACACACCGAGGTGTGGTTACGAGCCTTCTTCGTGTTCCTCCTGATGCGGGGGGTGGGGGCGGGCGGGCAGGGAGACGCCACACCATGGGGTCCCCAGGAGTCGGGCGCCAGGGAGGCTACTCACGGATTTAACATCTTCAGGTACTTGATGCCCATCTGGATGGCCTTCTGCGAGCACACCATGGTGACCTCGTGGTCGTGGGCTGCGTAGGCGAAGTGGCTCAGGCGGGCCAGGGTCTGCAGCTGGACCAGGGGGTCCGTCCAGTTGCACTCGGAGACCATCTTCTGAAGCTGCGTGGAGGGCGGGGGAGGGCGTTCAGTGCGGGGCGACCCCTCCGCCCACCGTGGTGGGTGCTGTCAGCTGGGGGCCACTTCATTTGCTGAAACTTTGCACCTCGCTGTGGATCAGGGAGCGATGTTATTCCAGAGAGACCTGGTGGGTACAGGGCCATCCCACGGCACACACACCGAGGCTGAGTTACCGCAGCGCTAGTCGCAAACTTAGGCCCAGCTCGGGCTCAGGGTCGCCTGTTGGGGGGCAGAGGCCCCGGTGTCCACGCTGCCTCAGTATCCCCAGGAACACCCTGCTCTACATGGAGCCACAGAGGAAACAGAGGGAAGCAGCCGAATGAAACTAAACTCAGGCGCCCTGAGGGGACAACAGTTGCTGGTGAGAACGCGGTCACTCAGGCAGGCCAGGTTCCGACGCTGGCCACACTCGGCAAGGCCCTCTGACCCCGGCTCTGCCTCTGAGCAGCAGGATTTGAACAAGTGGCCTCGGGTGGGGGGATTCTGTCTGGCGTGCCAACAGGGCATCTGGTGGTGACTGCCTGGGCCTCGGGGGGCACAGTCACCCCTGGGGGGAGGGGGTGACACCTGGGGAAGGTGATGCCTGAGGAAGGAGGTGACGCCTACGTTAGCCAAGGAGGGCACGGTGAAGTCCATGAGGCCCAGCCCGTTGCAGGAATACATCTCCAGGGCGACAAGGACTCTGGTCACGGCGTTGATGTCCTCGTTGGTGCCCTGGGGAAGGACGCACAGAGTGTCCGTGAGCCCAGGGGACCCAGGGAGGGTCTGGCACACTTGGGACTTCAACCCTGTGAAAGACCAGCTCCGTGGCAGTAATCGGAGCCATTTGCATAAAAGTTTCTCTCCCGCCAGCACCGGTTTGGCTCAGTGGATAGAACGTCAGCCTGCGGACTGAAGGGTCCCAGGTTCGATTTCGGTCAAGGGCATGTACCTGGGTTGCGGGCACATCCCCAGTGGGACATGTGCAGGAGGCAGCTGATCGATGTTTCTCTCTCATCGATGTTTCTAACTCTCTATCCCTCTCCCTTCCTCTTGTAAAAAATCATTAAAATATATTTTTAAAAAGAAAGAAAAAAGTTTCTCTCCCAGTGACCTTCCCACACCATCAGGAGGCAGGAAGTGACGCAGAGTGGTCAGACGACGGGGCTGACCAGCTGCAGGTGGAGGGCAGGCCACCAGCAGAGCGGGAATGGCCTTCCTTCCGTCCCCCTCCAATCGGCCCTCGATCCTGACCCGCTCAGATGCCCACACTCACTGCCTCTCCGGTCTCCCTTTCAACCTGTCCCAGTGCCTTCTGGCTCCAGCCAGTGCCCCTGGGAGGCTCCCTCTACGGCCACACACCCATCTCCTCTCCGGGTCCCCACTTGCTCCCCCAGCCCCCACACCCACAGCCTTGTGTTCACAGCTTAGGGTCCTGATATCCTGCCAAAGCAGGCCCCCGCTGGCCTGAATACACCTCCAAATAAGGCCACAGTGAGCACCACTGAGGGTGGGGAGCACCCCCAGAGGCCCAGTGGCTCGGTGGACATTTGGAAGAGTGACCAGAGGGCTGGAGGAAGGGGAAACACCGTGGCCTGGGCAGGTGGAGGGGCCGGGGCAGTGACTTCAGTGGGAACAGCCCTCTGTGGAGGGGAGCACCGTGTACAGAAGGGCACGGCCCGCTGTGCGCTGCCCTCCAGGCTGGCGAGGCCCAAGGGGAGGGAGACGGGGGGGAGGCAGCGCCCGCGGCCCACCTGCTCCTCCGTGCCCAGCCTCGTCCCGATCTGCTGCTGCAGCAGCTGCTTGGCCTTCACCCAGGTGGCGATGAGCTGCTGCCGGGCTTCGATGGGCACGACCTCCTCGGGCACCGTCCCGTTGGTCAGGGTCAGGGCAAACTCGCAGACCTGAAATGGAGGTGTCCTTGTTCACACAACCAGGACTCTAAAGAGAGAGATCTGAGCCGAGACCCAAATCATGAACCATACGTGGCCCTGGCTCTTGGTGCAGACCGCTACCAAGGCTTGAACACCTGCCAAGCCGGGAGCTGAGGTCTCGGCGTGCAGCTCGCCCTCTCTCGGCATGCGGCTCGCCCTCCCACGCCCTCACCCCTCTGGCACGGGGCACGGTGGCTCCTCGTGCCTTTCTCTCTGAGGGCACCTGCCCAGCGCCCACCTCCTCACCACTCGGGGCAGCTGCAGGTCCTGCGCTTCCCTGAAACTCACTAAGGAACTTGCTTCCCTCCCTGTTGGCTAAGATCCTTCTGGACTAGAAACGGGTGACGGATTTGCCAGTGCTTTTGCACATCCAGCACGACCACCATGTTCCTCCTCAAGTGCACATTGATCGGGAGGCGACTTCCATGGGACCAGCGCTCCCACTTGCTCGCAGCCTCTGGATGTGGCCCCGGCTGCTCTGCACTCTCCTGGCTTCGCACCCCTCTTGTCCTCTGCGCCTGAGAAGCCAGCACAGGCACGACCTGGGCCTGAGGGACGTCGCTCCCTGTTTTTAGGGAAAAGCCCGTTCCTGTCCTTGCTCAGCACCCCTTTTCCGGCAGATGGACAGGCTGACAGTTTCACCCCGGGACCGGGACTGCGGCGAGGGGCCACCCCGCGCACCCGGCCTCTGTACCTCCACCGCCGTTCTGATCTCAGAGATGGCTCCCGAGTCCAGTGGTGTGTGTGACGTGTTTGGTCGGATGACTTTTCTAGATTTTTCTGGCACCTGGGTTGGGATCCAGCTGATAATTAGGCCTCGAGCCAAAGCGTTGCAGAGCATCGCCAACGTGAGGGAGTCGCTGGAACGCAAGGGGTCAGCGGGTGAAGCTCAGACTCAAGGCGCGAGTCCCCGGAGTCCACAACAGCCGTGCTCACCGGGTCCCTGTCTCCTGGGATTAAGCGGAAAGGTGGCCCCCCACCAGGCGCCACCCGCTCCAGGAGCCATTCTCGGGCCTCGAGGGGGGCAGCTGGCGGTGGCAGCCTGCTCTGGGGACGCGCTGTCCCCTGACACAGGTACCTTCACAGTGGAAGGCGACCCTGGCCACGTGGGCTGGACAGAAAGGCCCCGGGTAGCGGTCAGAGAATTTCCATCCGTCACCAGGGCAAATGGGCTTGTACCGAACCTCCGTGTTTCTCACCAGAAACGAGGTGGCACTAAAGCGTTTAAAATGGTCACCGGCCGAAACCGGTTTGGCTCAGTGGATAGAGCGTCGGCCTGCGGACTGAAAGGTCCCAGGTTCGATTCCGGTCAAGGGCATGTACCTTGGCTGCGGGCATATCCCCAGTGGGAGATGTGCAGGAGGCAGCTGATCGATGTTTCTCTCTCATCAATGTTTCTAACTCTCTATCTCTCTCCCTTCCTCTCTGTGAAAAATCAATAAAATATATTTAAAAAAAAAATAAAAATAAAATGGTCACCGGTGATCTCCGTGTGCTAAGAACTGGGGACTCAAATCCTCGTCTCCAACAGAAACGCGCAGCACGGCGGCCACGCGGCGGCCCAGGCTCGAGGCCCCGCAGCCCCCAGCCCCACAGGCGCGATGTCAGAGGCCGAGCCGGCCTCACACCCACAGGCGAAGGGAGGCCGCTGGGCGCCTCCTCATTTCATGGCCCATTTTCTTTATTATTCATCACTTTAAAAAAAACATCAGCTTGTATGTTGCCGCATTCTGACTCATTAATTCTTGAATTTCTACTTTAGCATCAGAGACAGGCTGGGCTCCCAGGCCAGGCCCTGGGCAGGCGGGCGGGCTCCTGGGAGCCCCCTGGATCCCCACACACTGCCCCGCAGCTCAGAGAGGGTGAGTGTTTGGCTCAGGGGTGCACGGCGAGTAAATGGGGACCCTGGGATTGCTGGAGCAGCCCTCCCCGGGGCAGCGCTAAAGAAGGGGGACACCCGCCTGACCCCAACGCTCCAGGGCCAGGACGCACCCGTTGTGGCCGACGGCCTTGACGATGGTCAGGAGGTGGTACAAGGCGTCCACCAGCTCCTTCTGCCGCCCGGCCATGATGAGATGGTGGTTGTGGTTCAGGACGTACACCATCGCGTTCTGCACGATCCAGGGCTCCTGGATCTCCTGTCCGATCTCCGCGGACCGCAGCCAGCTGTTCATGGCGTACTGCGACAGGCTCTCGATCCAGCTCCTGCAGGACGCACACGCCACGCTCGTCTCTGAAGCAAGACCTTCCCCCACGGGCAGCACAGACCCAGCGTGACGTCTGCCCAGGGCCCTGCCCCGGCTGTGGAGCGGGGTCAGAGAGGTGCCCCTGCTGGGGGTGCCTGCCACGCTCTCCTAAAGGACCCTGGGCCTGCCCAGTCCCCCTTCTCCACCCGGGACATCCCTCGGGCACTCTCGCTTGGTACCTGGTCTACAAACTCCCAGCCTCCCCGTCTGAGGGCAAGATCCTGCCCCAGGGCCACCCGGCTGCCTGCCCACCTCCGTGGCCGCCCCTCACACACCGGCCCCTCTCCTCAGGGTGACCAGGTCCACTCGGCACTGTGGGTGAGTGACGACTGTCCACCCGGGACTGGGCAGGGAAACCCTTTCTGTAAAGGGCCGGGCGGTATCTAGGCTTTGCAGCTCCAGGTCCTCCCTCTTGTATATCTTCCTCTATGTTAGTTCACAGATTTTTAAAATGTCAAAACCACTGAGCTCCTGGGCTGTACACAACCAGGCCCTGGGTCAGATGTGGCCTGAGCCCTGGTCTGCTGACCTTCCTGCAAATGGAAACTCCTGGGCCTGGGCCCAGACAGGCCTGGCAGCCTCGCCTGGTGCAGCTCTGAAGGCCACAGGGACAGGGGACCTTCCATCAAGTCAAACTATCCGCACAAAGTGGCGCCTGCTGCCTTCCTGGAGCCGGCCGTTGGGGTGCCCGGTGCACAGACCGGCCAGCGCGCTCCTCGCGCTCCAGGGCGGGTGGCTGGGAGAGCCGCTGCCTGCGTAACGGGAAGAGGGGAGCAGGCCTTTCTCCCCCTCGAGGGTGAGAACAGTCACGTAGGGCGCAGCTCCTGGGACGTGACGGTCCATTCAGTCATTGACTTTAAAAAGTACTATTCGATTTAAAAACAACTCGGACTGTCGTTATTAACACAGCCCCCGCTGCCCAGGTGTCCGGCTCGAGGCATCTCACGTGGGCGAGTCTCCTGGACGTTCCGAGGGAAATGCTGTCATTCACACGGGGAGCCATCGAGGCGTGACCCCGCACACCTTCTCCTCTGGGCCAATTAAAGAGCTGCCCCTGCCCTACTCCCCTAACATCTCACTTTTACTAACAACGGGAAGGTCGGAATGAACACGAGTCGGAAACCCTGGGCCCCAGTCTTGTGGCTGTTCTCACGCTCCTGGTTGGACACAGCCCTGCCCTCCACTCCACACCTCCCCCAGCGGCCACAAAGCCCGCGCTTCAGGGACAGACGGTGCCACAGGGGCAGAGGACACGGGGACCCCGCCAGTCACGCGGCCCCTACTTGTACGTGTTCCACTCTGAGTTTTCCTCGGGGGACTCGAGCACATAGCCTGTCGGGTGCTGGCTCAGGTTCTCGGTGGGTTTGGGATGGTCATTGAGCTCCACACCCTCTGACTGGAGCAAGTGGACAGTGGCCTGTATAGGAACAGCGCAGAGGGAGAGGTCACGGAGCCATGCCCCCGCCAGGCACAACTCAGACACTATTTCTAGGGAAAATGTATAGCAAACACGTCACATTTTGATTTCTATGTATCTCCCAGAAAAACCCCCAGAGCCCAGGAAACTCCCTGTACACAGTCTCGTTTAGGGAGCAGAGGTGGGGACAAGTGGCACCACTGTCACTCCACCAGGCGGTGGGGTCAGCGCCCCCGGATGCCCACGCGGCCACCACGGAGGACTGAGAGGATGCCGGAGGGGACCCGGGCCCGCCGGCCAACCTGTGCACGGGACGTACCTCGGCGCTGATGAACCCCACCTCTGCGAACTTCCGCAGCAGGCTGGGGGACCCCGGCCGCTGCAGCAGGACCTGCGAATGGGCCTTGGCATCAATCGAGCCGTCCGTGCCCCGCTTCTTCTTTCCTGGGGGAACAGCAGCGCTTCAGACAAGGCCCCAGGTCACCAGGCAGGACGGCTGCCCCTCCCAGCTCCGGGGTGGGCGGGGCCTCTGAGGGGTGGGCACTGTGCCCAGGAGGGGGTGGAGGAAACTTCCCCAGGTGTGTGGGCCCCCAGGGGGGTGACAAAGGTGTCCCCATCTCTACCTGACGCTACAGACTACACGTTCTTGGTTTGCTCCTGCGGTTCTGCCCGCCGAGCCTGCCACCCCCGCCCCCAGGCCGCCTCTCACCTCTCACAGGCCCTGTCTTCACTGCCCACTAGACCAGAGCTCCTCCAGGGACTGCACCTGGATGCATCTCGGACCCAGCGCCTGCACGGAGGCGGCTCCACACTCACCCCTCACCCACGCCGTCAGCTCCGGCCCCGGCACTCGGCCCACAACAGGTCCCTTCCCTTTTCTCACCCCCTAACAACCCCACAGTGACTGTGAGAGTCAAACAAGATGATGGAATAGGAAACCAGATGCACAAAGGAGGACCCTTGTCAGCAATCATGGCCCTGTGATAGCCATCACTCTCACCGTCCCCCTCTCGGGGTGACCCTGTCATCACCGTCACTCTCACCGTCCCACTCTCGGGGTGACCCTGTGATCACCGTCACATTCACCGTCACATTCTCAGGGAGCGAACATATGATCACTCTCTCTCCCGGGATGACCCTCACATCACTGTCTCCCCGTCACGAACAGTGTCTGCAGCCAGCTGCAAACATCTATAAAATTCCGTTTGCACTTGAAGACCCACTGGACTCAAGTCCTGGCACACTGACCCTTCCCAGGACCAGGCGGCCCCTGCTGGGCCCGCCGCCTGGCAGTGAGCCGGGCGCTGACGGGGGCTGCGCCCACCTTTCTTCGCCCGCGCCATCTTCTTCACCTTGACGCTGTCGTACAGGAGGCAGAAGCGGCTGGCCGTCCGGCAAACATCCCACACACCTTGCTTCCGGGCAACCTTGGCCAGCTCTGCCCAAATCTGTACTCTGCTCACCAAAGACCCAAACGAAGGAAAATGTGAACTTGGCTGTGGCTGGTAGAAGCAGAAACCACTAGAACGACTGCTCCTGAGCAGAAGGCACTGGTGGGTCTACAGTTTCAAGGTTGCAAAAAAGCGACCATGAGACAATCAATGCTCACAGCCAGGGGCTAGAGGCAACAGGGCGGCCTGGCAGGGGGGAGCTGGCCCCGGGGGACGGGGTGAGAGGGTAGGGGGTGCCCGAGCCCAGTGTCATGGCAGCCACACCCCCGTCGTTTAGTTAACATGCTTGGTCTCAGGGGCAATGGGGTGGTTCCCCTGCCAGGCCCCCCAGCCGTGCGCCGCCTCCTGCCGGCCTCCAGGACCACGCGTGGGGCCAGGGCCGCAGTCAGCTCGGCCATTGCAGACGGCCGCTCTCGAGGGACAGCCGCGATGGCTCGGGGGCTTGGCTGTGTGTGACCTGTCCTTCTCCGGGTCGCCACTCACCTCTCCTTTTCATTCTCATTCCCCAAGCGCCGCAAGTGCCCGGCGGCTTTCTCCACGCTGAGGATGTGGTGCCGCGCTTTGGCGTAGAGGGCGGTGAACCGGCCCCTGTTTCTCCCGATGGAAACTGAGGACAGAAACGAAAGGCAAACGAGGCTGACGTCATGCAAGAGGTCACGTGACATGGAGGGACTGCACCTCCGTTCCAGGGATGATCTGTGCAGCCACCGTCACAGCAACCCCAGGGCTCTGGGCTCGGAGCGTAGAGCGACCCCTCCCCGGGGCATGTTTAGTCTTTTGATGGGAGTTAGGTCGTGCTCACTGTGCCTGTGTGCGAGGGGGAAGCTGCCAGGCCACTGGGCACACCGTGCTGCAGGCTGGGTCTGGTCACCCTGCCCTGCTCGGTCCCGTGGCAGCGCCACCCAGGCCCTAGTTGGCTCTCCCTCATGCCGGTGCCTGCCCAGCGCCTGCCATCCCCATGCCCAGCGCCAGGTGTTTGAGCAGTTTGGTGTTGGAGGCTGCCCCTCCTGGCACATAAGCACGAGCTCTGAGAGCTCAATGTCAGGGCCTGGTAGGCAGAGGGCAAGGTGGCCAGGCTCCGACCTCCCGGCCCCCACCCGGGGCAGGGCGCAGCGGGTGGGGGTGGGGGGGCGCGGGCTCTGCCTCGCAGCTGGAGGCTGGTGCCCCGGGAGGGAGGCGGCACCTACCTTTGGTCTCGTTCTCGCTGTCGAGCACGATCTGGAAGGTGTCGGGGGCCAGGGCCAGGCCCGCGTTCACCAGGAGGGCCCGCTTCTTCCGGACGCTGTCTTTGGGCATGGCTTTCTTTGCCTGCGCGAGGGAGAGATGGTTCCGGTCTTTCCCGAGCGCTCTCGGGCTCTGAAGAGGCGCCGTGGGGCCCCGTGCCGCACCTGCTCGATGGCCATGATGGCCTTGTCCTCGGCACGCTCGGGGGACTGGTACAGCATGGAGCAGAGGCGCAGCCGGTTGAAGGCCATCTTGAGCTTCTCCTGGTACAGGCCCTGGCCGTCCAGGCGCATGGCCTTCTGCAGGTGCTCCATGGCGGGCTCCAGGCGGTCCTCGTCCTCCTCGATGCGCGCCATCTCCATGTGCACTTGGCACCGAAGCAGGACCATGAGGCTGGAGAGCAAGCACAGCATCATGGGGTGCGGGGCACGCTGGCCGCCCACGAGCACCTCGGGCGCACCGTGCAGTGGGCCTCCACACCCTGCAGGTGCCACCTGCCTCGCCTTGAGGACTCGCACAGAGAGGAGGTCCCTGCCGACCACGGGAGGCCCGAGCCCAGCAGGCGACAACAGCCGGGACCTGGCCTCCAGGACTGAGCAGCAGCAGCTCAGCAAACCAGGGTCCTGCTAGCAGGAGCTGCTGTGAGTGAGGGACATGTGACGCTGGGGCTCGCCGCCTCCATCCACCGGTGCTGTCTCCCCGTCATCACCCCGCACGGCGCTCAGTGCTGCCAACTCAGTGCTCCCCACTCGACAGCAGCCCTGCCTCTGCCCCCTGGTCTCCTGGGCTGAGGCACACACACCCACTCACACGGCACCTGCCCCAGGGCCCATCCCCGCCGGGCACTTGTTCCTGCTGCCCCTGTGCGGGAGCCACAGGCAGCCGGGCGGGGCCGGAGGCCACATCTCAGCAGGAAAAGGGAGTTCCTCAGGGCCTCCTCCTTCCACACGAGACCTAGCGTCTCCAGCCCCCTTTAAGGGTGGGTGCCTTCCCCGGCGTGCGGCACATCGGGGAGAATGAGCTGGATTTCATCCTTATTCCTGGGGTGGGAGAATTCTGGCCTCGCTCTCTCCCGCCCACGTGTCACCCCTCTCGGAGCGGGCAGCCCGGGGCGCCGACGCACGCGCTACCTGTCCATCTTCTCCAGGATCTCCGCGATGTTGGTCAGCGGCTTGCGCAGGTGGTGCCGCAGGTTGTGCTGCAGCAGCGGGAGACACAGGTTCCACTGCGTGGTGCACACCACGTGGATGGCCTGGGGGTCGCCCAGGCGGACGGCTCGCTGCAGCACGACCTCCAGTCTCTGTATGATGTTCAGCTGAGTCTGCACAAGAGACAATGACCAGCGTGGGAGCTGGGAAGACGGGTGCGAGTCACCTGCTCCGGGTGGCCCCTGGGCGGGCCCCTGGGAGGTCTGGGGGTCAGGGTGAGGCCTCTGCCACGTCCCAGCACCCTCAGATATGGCGCCAACTCAGCTCCCACAGCGCCAACGCACGGGAAACCCGCACACGGCCGGGCACCCGCGGCTCCTGCGCAGGGCTTACCTCCACAGCCACTCGAATGTAGATTTTAATTTTACTTTCGAGTCTTAGAGCTTCTAATTCGTACTCCAAGCACTCAATCTCGATCAGCTTCCCAGGGTCCTGCACAACGCAGATAGGGAGACTTGGCACGAAGGCAATCACACACAGCCATTAACTTCAACGACAATTTTAAATAAGTCAATGCACTAGGTAGAAATTCAGCAAATAAAAATCACAACACAAGAATATATTTAAAAATTTTAAATGTTTATAAAAGATACAAAGATTTAAGTGAAAAAGCTAAAAAAAAATTTACCACCTGAGCTGCACACAACGAAGACGGAGGGAAACGTGCCTCCTGGGCTCCAAGCCTTTCCGTTCTCTCCCCTTCCCTTCCCTCCCCTCCCCTTCCCTCCCATCCCATTGCATCCCCGTCCCTCCCCCTTCCCTTCCCTCCCCTCCCCTTCCCTCCCCTTCCCTTCCCTCCCCTCCCCTTCCCTTCCCTCCCCTCCCCTTCCCTTCCTTCCCCTCCCCTTCCCTCCCCTTCCCTTCCCTCCTCTCCCCTTCCCTTCCCTCTCCATCCCTCCCCTTCCCTTTCCGTATGATCACAGCGGGCAGGTGCCCACCCACAGTCACTGGCCACTTACTTTGCTGTCAATGTCCTTCAGGTCTGAGAGGCAGCTGACGGCGACATCCTCACATTTCAAGGTCAGAGAAAGATGAGCTAATTCAAAAAGCAGGAAGAATCTGGAAACAAAAGCAGAGCAGCAAGGCATCACCAGGTGCCGGGAAGATGCCCCCGGCAGCACAGGCGTCCAGTTGTCAGGCACCGAGGCAGGAAGTGAGAAGAGAACACAGAGCCCTGGCCGGCAGCTCGGCTGGTGAGAGCGTCATCCTGACACGCCAGGGTTGGGGGTTTGATCCCTGGCCGTGGTACATACAAGAACCAGCCAATGAATGTGCAGGTAAGCGGGAAACCAATGATGTTTCTTTCTCCCTTCTCTCTTCTCTCTTCTCTCTTCTCTCTTCTCTCTTCTCTCTCTCACCAATAAATAACAACTTTTTAAAACAATCTTTATAATAGCATTTACTGACAATGCCAAGGACCTATGATGGCCTGAGCAGCTTTGAGAAAGGACCCAGTCAGAGGACACAGCCAGTCCTGCCTGACGGTAGGACACTACAGAGCTGGCGACTCCAGGACCTGGCCCTGGTGTAAGACAGGCAGGTTTCTCAGCTTTGACGCCGGGACCGGGTCATCCGTGCTGGGTGGGGGCCTGTCCTGTGCTGGCAGGATGCTGAGTCCCCAGACAGTGGCAACAGAGTGTCTCCAGACACAGCAAGTGCCCCCGGGACAAGCCCACACCCTCCTGCCCTTTCCCACACCCCTGTCACTACCCTAACTGAGAAGTTAGCATGGCTTGTGTTGGGGGCAACAGGGGGGGGGGAGATGGGCGGCGGGGTGGAGGGAGGTGACTGGAACGCTTGTCTTCCACCTGGAAATGGTGGGCAGCCCCTTGGGAAGGTGACCTTGAAAAGCACTTCTGCAAGAGTCTATTTGACTTTCAAAAGTAGGATGTGAAGTTACAGATCCCCAGCTCGGCCCGCACAGCACAGGCCTCAGGACCACAGGAGCTAGAGGAAGTGCACTGCAGCCCGAGGAAGTACGCGTGGCGGGCGCGTGGGGGTCGCCGGGTGCTCCCTGTCTCCATCCCTTTCTCCCGTCCTTACCAGATCTCGTACCGCCACGTGCAGCTGTGCACCTGTAGCGCATAAACACTTACTTTTCCTCTTCCGTCGGAGGCGGGCTCTGGTGATTATAGAGATCTAACTGTTTATAGGTGCTCTTCAGAATTTTGTTGGCATCTTCAGGTAAATCATTCTTATCCAATTTTCTAGAATTAATTCAAACATAAATAACACAGCTCCTGTTGGGTTTATTCAAATCATCCTAAAAAAAAATATTCTGAGTCCATGAACCTGTTTCTCCCACCAAACAGAGGCCTAAAATGAATCTACCTCCTTTCTCTCCTCGGCTCCTGGTCGACACCTCAGGCGCCTCACCCGCCCCCACCCCCGGATCCGGCTCTCTTCCTACGTCACTGAAAATGAACACACCCCGGACACTGTGCACCAGCCCCTCCACCGGGCCAGCCGCACACACAGAGCCCACCTTGCGGGATGCCAAGCCCGTCGCACTGGCTGCCCCAGACCCAGGCCTCCTCCCTGCCCTGGCCTCTCCCCTACGCTGGCATCTCGCCCACCCCCCCCCCTCTCCACGGCAGCAGGTCTGTGCCGGGGTACAATTCCTCTCCCTGGGCACTCCAGCTGCTTCCGGCAGGGTCTCGCCCACTCCTCTAGTTTTGCTGAATGTCCTGGCCAGCCTCCAACCTTCCCCTGGGGTAGAAGCCCCCTCCACGGCTGTCCCGCAGCTCCGCCCCCACGGGCACAGCAGAGAGAGGGCACTGGGAAATCTCACGCCTGTTCTCCCTCCCTAAACACTTACTGTTTTAGAAAGTTAATGTGGAAAGTGATGGCCAGGTTAATGGAACGTTTCTTTTCTTCCTGTAACTGATGCTCGTCCATCAATTCATGACGTACCTGTTATGAAACGGAACAAGATATCAATTCAGGTTTCAATGAGGAACCAGGTAGAGATCGGATGTCGCGTTTAGCTATTCGTTGGCGAATATTCCTTCTTTGACGTTAACATTTAGAACACATATCTTTTCATGAATTATGTTTAGTACTTAGTTTTTCATATATCACTTGATTTCCAACTCAAGACTTAATAGATTATGAATGCTCTTCATACACGTTGTTATGGTCATTACTTTCCAAGTTTTCCACTGTTTTTAAAAGTCAGTGCTGTTTGTTACAGAGGAAATACTCAGAGTCGCAGTGAAGAACAGCTGTTGTGTTGTGTTGTGTCTGTGTCTGCATGTTTTGTGTCCCTCGGTGGCTGGACCTGCAGGCTGGTTTCATACAGGTTTCTGACTGAAGACACTGAGCAAAACCACTTCTGTCTCCACGTTGGACCTGCCGACTCACCATCACAGAAAACATCTGCTGGTATCTGTGCGGCGCGTGCTCTTTTATGAACGGCGCTGCTGTGGGACAGAGCTTCGCGGCCTCCTCCTTCCTTCCAGCCTGTAGGTAGCACTCCAGCAGCTCCCTGGAGAACACCAACGTGGCGGAGAGAAAACGCTGGTGAAACCATTTTCTGTTGCAAATGTCTAATAAGCAGCCTATGGCGCTGGTATTATTTTCATGTTGCACAGACTTCGGAAGACACGGGGCGGGCCAGCTCCTTACCCCGAGCCAGCGTCTGGCTTGGCAGGGAGGAGGAGCGGGAAGGGGACTGGACTATGGGACAGGCTCACACTTTCTGTGTTTTGAGTCAAAGCACACGTCCTGTTGTCACACCCAGGGGGTGTCACCTACAGTCAGAAACATCCTCAGACAAGGCACACAACGCAGGGCCCTCGCTACAGAGCCGGAGCAGCGACCTACGCCTGCAGCGGGGGTGACCGCCCACGGGGGGCGCGCAGGGCGGGCGCCTCCACTCACAGCATCAGCTCCGCCTGCCAGTCCTTGTCCTCCTCCTCCGTCTGGTTTAACACGCTCACGATCTGGGAGAGGCTGGGGATCACATACTGATAATACCCAGGCTTGAGAAAGGGCCTCACCATTTGCCAGTACAGGACCGAGGCGTTATAGACCAAGAAGTAATACCTACGGCACAAGAGGAGGAAGTCTGAGATGCAGAGCCCGTCCCCAGCCCTCTTCTGGGAAGAAAGCTGAGTTCCTCTGTCCCCAGCAGGTGGCAGCAGTCCCCTCTGAGACCTATGGCCCACACTGCATGAACAAACACGCACAGCCCTCCCAGGGGCAGCCTGGTGCCCTGCTCAGACACCAGCTCAGCCCCGGCCACCATCACCCGGCCACAGGCTCCCGATGCCAGACTGGAGAACACCTCTCTCATTCAGTCACTCCACAAAGTACCCAGCTTCCCATGAAAATATACCACTGAGCAAGGCCTCCTTTGACTCCCAAGGAATAGACAAGAACAGGCAAGAGCAGGGAGAATCAAGGAAGGCTTCCTGGAGGTGACATCCTGCTGAGACCCAAAAGGTGACCAGGAATCAGCCAGGAGAGCAGTGCCGGGGGCGGGGGGGGGGTGGGGGGGGGAGCCTTCCGGGAGCAGGCTCTGTATATACACAGGAAATGCAAAGTGTGGGGGGTCAGGACACCCCTGGGAAGCTGGGCTTCTTCCTGAGGGCTGCAGGGAGCCACCTGAGGGACTGAGTTCAGAATCACGGGCTGATTCGCCCCTTTTTCTACAGGCCTCTCTTGGGGGGTTGGGGGCAGGGCTCTGCCTTGTAGGACCCCAGGTGTCTGCCGGTCTTCTCCACTGGCCCTTAGATGCATACGTGATGCTAATTAACACTATTACCCAGGAAGGAGAAGGACTCAGGGCGCTGGCAGTAAGACAAGGCTGCTGGTTCCTTTGTGGGTTTACTCAGAGCCCCAAAACCCCTGGCATGCAGCAGCGACCAGGCCCCTCCCTGACAGTGCCCACCGCTCTGGTTTCCTGGCCCCAGGGCATGGTCCCCTTGAAACACCCACTGTCTTTAGAGCCTCTGGCTTGAGGCCACCGGGCTTCCCTGTCTGCAGGTCCCCACTGAGGGAGTCTGGGGGCTGGGCCCCGTATCTCCAGCACCTATTACAGGGGCCAGCCAGAGAAGGCCATCGATGGCAGCAGCGGGACAGTGAATGAGCGAACCCAGGATTTAAGCTGAAATCTCCTTAAAATGTTGTGTCCTATCTAAAAAGGTTGCGTGCAAGCTTACATAGTATTTTTGATGAAGCAAGTATTAATTAAGAAGAAAACTGTGTTGGAGTCTCAGCCAAATCACCTCCACAGACACGAGGCCTGGGCCCAGGTGGTGGCTGGGGGAACACAGGCCAGTGGGGGCAGCGCAGGGAGGGATGCTGAGCCCCCGAGCAGTCCGGGAACTGGTGAAGAGAGGCCCGTCGAGGAAGCTGGTACAGATCACCCCCAGGTCCCGGAAACCACGGACCAGAGCAGAGGATGCAGCTACGGGGACTGTGCCCTCAGCCCAGCTCTACCTTAGAGACCTGGGTGACACGATTAGTGCACTAAACACACAGAGCAAGGAACAGAGAGAACCACTCGGTAGATCCTGGTCTAAACCTTTCACACAGTCCCAGTCGGGAGCGACAGAACCATGGCCTACCTAGGTTCTCCTTTCGCAAAGTTGATCGCTTTCATGTACTGAGTCACGCAATTTTCAAACTCCTCCTAAAACATAAAGAATTGCACAATTAGCCCTAGCCGGTTGGGCTCAGTGGACTGAAGGGTCCCGGGTTCGAATCCGGTCAAGGGCATACTAGTATTCCCAGGTTGTGGGCTGGATTCCCCGGTAGGGGGCGAGCAGGAGGCAACCGATAAGCAATTCTCCCTCATCATTGATGTTTCTATCCCCTTCTCCCTTCCTCAATAAAAAGATATATTTTAAATACTTTAAGGTTTGTGTAGCCTGACATAATTTTGGAAGGGGGTATTAAATATTAACTGTTGTGATTCAAGATGTGGAATTTTGAGGAGAACCGAGGCAACCTCCTGGGGGAAGTAGAGTAGGGCAGACACCTCATCTCACTGACCATCTTGAGAGGGTCCATGTCAAGCCTCCTGGTCCACAGGAACTAAAAGACAACGCAGGGCGCCCTGGCTGGTTTGGCTCAGTGGATAGAACATTGGCCTGCGGACTAAGGGGGCCCAGATCGATTCAGGCCAAGGGCGCATAGTGGGGGGAGAGGGGGGCGGGGCTCGACCCCCCCCCCCCAGTAGGGGGCGTGCAGGAGGCAGCCAATCTATGATTCTCTCTCACCATTAATGTTTCTATCTCTCTATCCCTCTCCCTTCCTCTCTGAAATCAATAAAAATATTTAAATAAGCTCCGGGAACCGGCTCTCACCAGATTTTCGGTGGACTTGGGGGCACACAGCTGGGCCCTGCACAGGTGCGCTCGGCCCAGAAAATGGGTGACCGGCCCCTTCGCCTTGAAGTACATCTGGATGCAGTCCTCGCTCACCTCCGGCTGCCCCATCTGCAAGAGAACACCGCCCGGTCGCCGCCTCCTTCCCCAAAACACAAGGCGGAGCTCCAGGTCGCCCAGAGGAGGGAGGGGCCCAGCGGTCTCTCCCTGGGCACCCACCCGGCGCTGTGCCCTCCCCGTCCTTCAGCTTCCAGCAGAAACCCCTCGGACAATGACCTTCAGGGCCTGCTCGGCGCACAGAACCAACAGGTCGGGGCTGAAGCTCTCGGTGGGGTCAAACTCGGATTTCCCCAGGTCGGCGGACTTAATCAACTCGTACGCTCTCTTCAGGGAGGTGGCATCTGTCAGGACAAGCGTTGAGGGAGGCTGGTGAGCACTGAGCAGCGAGGGGCAGTCAGGAGGGTCCAAGAGGGGCCTGGGTCAGGCTGGCAGCCCGGGCCGCGCCCCTGGGTGGCCGCCGAGAGGGACAGGATCCTCTCGGCACGGCCCCGCCCCCAGCGGCACGGCGCGGGGGCCTCAGGTTCAGAATCACAGCCTCCCGGTACCCGCTCCCGGGGGTGGGGGGAGGGGGTCCCCAGGGTCCGGAAGGCTCTCGGAGTCCGGGTCCCCGCCCACCCTGGTGGCTCTCAGCGCGGGCCAGCTCCTGAGTAATGACCAGGTCCATGGCGCCTCTGCCCCGGCGTCTTCCTCAATCCCTTGCAGCCGCTGGCGGTTGCCTAGCGACAGGGGGACGCGGACCGGTCCTACAGGTCGGCAGCGGGGCCACACTTGTCCGTAAGCGAACTCCCCCGAGCCCACCTTATGCGGGCTCCCCAGCCCCCGAAAGCGAGGGCCTCGGGGGAGCAGAGCAGAGCTGAAAACCACCCAGAAACACAGCTTATGAAAAGGTGGCCCGGCTTATCAGACAGTGACAGACCGGGGCACGTGACAGCTAGGCGGCTGTAGAGCCCTACCTCACTCTTACACCAAACATAGCTCTAGAGCAGCGGTTCTCAACCTGTGGGTCGCGACCCCTTTGGGGGTCGCCTAAGACCATCGGAAAACACATATATAATTACATATTGTTTTGTGATTAATCACTATGCTTTAATTATGTTCAATTTGTAACAATGAAATTGGGGGTCACCACAACATGAGGAACTGTATTAAAGGGTCGCAGCATTAGGAAGGTTGAGAACCACTGCTCTAGAGGTATCAAGAAGTTAAATAAAAAATAAAATGAGACCAAAAATTTCCCAAATAAAGCAAATAATTATAAAAATTCTTGGTCTGGGAATAAGTAGGATACAAAACCCAGAGACTATAAAAGAAAGAGTGATGACCCCATAAAAACTTCTAAGTGATAAAAAAAAAAAAAACCTCTTTCAGTAACTAGGGAAACATTGGCAACACAGCATCCAGACGGAGGGAGGGCTGATTTCCTTAAAACCCTACAAATCTGTAGGAAACCGGTTTGGCTCAGTGGATAGAGCATCGGCCTGCGGACTGAAGGGTCCCGGGTTCGATTCCGGTCAAGGGCATGTACCTGGGTTGCGGGCACATCCCCAGTGGGGGATGTGCAGGAGGCAGCTGATCGATGTTTCTCTCTCATCGATGTTTCTGACTCTCTATCTCTCTCCCTTCCTCTCTGTAAAAAATCAATAAAATATATTTTTTTAAAAAAATTAAAAAAAAAAACCCTACAAATCTGTAGGAAACCACCCAGTTCAACAGACCAACCAGGGGAGAAGACATCAGCAGCATTTAAACATAATAATCCTATATAATAAAAGGGTAATATGCAAACTGACCCTAACAGCAGAAAGACTGGGAATGACTGGTCACTATGACACACACTGAACACCACGGGGCAGACGCTCAATGCAGGAGCTGCCCTCTGGTGGTCAGTGCGCTCCCACATGGGGGAGCTCTGCTCAGCCACAAGCCAGGCTGATGGCTGCCAGTATAGCGGTGGTGGTGGGAGCCTCTCCCACCTCCTCAACAGCACTAAGGATGTCCGACTGCAGCTTAGGCCTGCTCCCCGCTGGCAAGTGGACATCCTCCAAGGGCTCCCAGGCTGCCAGAGGGATGTCTGACTGCCAGCTTAGGCCCAATCCCCCGGGGAGCGGGCCTAAGCCAGCAGGTGGTCATCCCCGAGGGGTCCCAGACTGCGAGAGGGCACAGGCCGGGCTGAGGGACCCCCCCCCCCCCAGTGCACAAATTTTTGTGCACTGGGCCTCTAGTCTCATAATAAAGAGAAATACGAATCCGAAGAACAAGGTAGCATCCTTCACCTATGGGTTGGGAAAGAGAAAAGCGTTTGACAAGACACTGGTTTGGGGAGAATGTGGGAGAACGGAAGGTCATGTTGAGAAGGCTAACCCCTATTTTGTAAAACTACTCTTTGGAATTCTCTATTTTTTTAGGCGGCTTCTTATTCTAAAAAAAATAACTTTGCTTTCCAGTCTGCTTTAGCCTGCTTGAATAATGAGGAAGATAAACTTAGCTGTCTGACCTTGTAGGCCAGAGACTAGATACGCCCATACTCTCATGCCATGCCAGGTGTATTTTTTAATTGGATAGAACTGTGTTGTTGTCAAGGCCACCAGCGACATAACCACTAAGCACACATAGGGCTGGCTTTTTAATAAAAAGGGAAGTTCTGCTTGTAGCTTTGCCCAGAATTTGAAAGGCATTTTTCTCTGGGCCCACCGGTGAATAGTGTGACTCCAAACTCTCTGAGCATTGCTCGATTTCTTCCGGTCTCTGCAACATTATGGGAGAATAAACTGGTACCACCTCTAAGGAGGGCAACTTGGGAATATCTGTGGAAATTCCCAATGCACACTTCCTTTGCCCCAGATTTCCACTCCCCCAACCTCTATGCATGACTCAGAGTGAGCCCCAACTCCCTGCTTCTCTCTGACCTGCGACCTGCGACCTGCCACCTGCCCCGTTTGGGGACCCCAGGCAGCTCTTGGAAGGCTCCAGGCAGCAGCTCCTTGGAGGCCATGGTCAAATAAGGATGTCAGGGTGTCACTGGAATTCAGTAACTGTGGGGAAGGGGCACGAGAGGAGACTTACCTTTCAGAGTGATGCTCTACTCTACTCAAGAAAGAACAGGCTATTTTGTAAGGCTGTGGCCAGTGCTGACTCCCCCTCCCCTGTGGCTCAGAGCAGACATGTAAAGAGAAGTGTGTAATGAGATGCAAGAAGCACTGGGGGAACAAAGGGACAGAGGAAGGAAAGCCAGGACAGATAGCAGGGCTGGAGCCGGGCTGGGCCTGCAGGCCAGAGAGGTACAGAGTGGAAAGGACGCCAGCGGGGAAGGAAGGCTGGGGTGGGTCTGAGTGCCTGGTCACTTCCTACAATCCCAGGAGGCCGGGCACAGGCGGAATCCTGCCTCGGGGCTCTGGGCTCCCGAGGGTCGAGGGTCGCTGCAGGGTGGGGACTCAGGCTCTGGAACAAACCCAGAGGTCCAGGCCCCATTCCGTTAATGTTAATTCCTTGCTGAGCAGCTGCAGGCTATGTTGGTAAGTCAGGGACCCGCCTGAGTCTGGGGCTGAGCCAGAGAGACGGTGCTGAGTGGGGGGCACGGGGCTGGTGCGTGGTGGTGCTTGGGGAATGGTACCCGGGGAGCCTTTAGGATATTTCACTGCCCGAACCTCCGAGTTTACCTCCTGGGCTCTGCAAGGAGGCTACTGACTGCGGAGGGCACACTGGTCTGTGGAGACGGTCCTTTCCTGCGTTTGGGGAAGAAAGAGCCTCCACCTCCTGGCCCTGCAGCTCTGCTCCCTGAGGCGCTGGCTGGTATTTTTAGCCACCTATTCAGGGGGCCCTCCCTCCCTCCTGCTAATGGCCTGGGTATGAACGCTATGAACGCACTTCCTATTATTCTCCCAGCACCACACACAGCAGGCAGCTAGCTGTTCAAATGCAAGATCCGTCGGCTCTGATGGGCTGCACAGTGATGTGATAGAAATAGAAAATTTCACCATCTACCCATCCAAGTTGGCGACTGAATTGGGATGGCAGCTCTGACCCCGCCACCCTCGCACACAGATGGTGACAGCTGTGCTGAGCCGCGGACCCTGCCCTCCAAGTGCCTGCATTCCCCAGGGGCACCTGGCACCGTCCTTGCTGTTCCCTGAGGTCCTGCACTGGGCAGCCTTTTGGTGGATACCATGGGGCCCCTGCAGGGTCTGGGTCCTCTGGGTGAGCCCCACTGTGGGGACAGAGAGAACTGCGCCCTCCACGGCAGAGGGAGCATTTTGGATTTGTGTCTCTTCTTAAGGTTTGGCCTCCCCTGCTCCTGGGGGCCTGGGGGCCGCCTCTGTTGTGCTCAGGAGCTGGAATGTTGCAGGCACGTGGGCTCCCCCAGAACCTTCCAGGCACTCCAACCCCTCCCTCCTCATCAGGCCGCTAAGGCTGCCCCACCCGCCTGGTGATGAGGCTGCTGGGAGTCAGGGCTGAGAGCTCTGTTCTCACTGGGCGCAGTGGAACCCGAGGCTCTCCACGTGGCCTGGGTCCCAGCAGGACTGAGCTCCAGGCCCTCGCGGGACTCGCTTTAACGCTCCAGTCCTGTCCTGCCGTCCTCACGCCACCTCCCATCTCCATGCCCCACGGTGCTCCCTGAGACACCCTCCCAGTAAGCTCACACTCAGACCCGCAGACTGAGACAGACCCACAACAAAACCAAACTCCCTCCTGCAGATGGGCGCTGGCCTTGGGGCTGAGCCAGCTCATTGTCCAGTGGCTTCAGCACCAATATCCATGTCTGACTGGCGGAGATGACCACATATCCTGCCCACCTGCAGAGGCCACTGAGCAGGTGAACAGGGGCGTGGACAGAACGTGGGGTTGGGAGATAGCAGTGCCTCTGGGGATTTGGCCGTTCACACCTCAGCCTGGTCCCCAGACTTCGCTCCCCGATTCCTTTAGAGAGAATATGCTCCCGGGCAAGCAGTTCTCCTGCAACAGAGCCTGAAGCCAGTGCCATGCGACAGCCCCAAGGCCCCAGTCTCGGCTATGAGACACCACAGACTTCCCTTTTGTGAGAAGAGCATGCCTGACTGTCCCGCTCAGGCTCGGGGTATGTGGGCCACGGTGGGCCTGGGACTCTGTCTGCATCCACATGTTACCAAACTAAGCCCAACCAGGGGCGCAGGGGCAAGGGGCCTTCCAGCACCCCTGCTCCTGCCTCGGGAGGCAGGTTCGCTGAAGCTGTGAGAGGCTGGAAGGGAGCTGTCACCAGTCAATGATGCCAGCAGCTAGCCTGGAGTCGGGAAGTGTTTTGACTGAGGTTGGCTTTAATTACACTCCTAAAGGCTGGAGTCAGAACAAGGGCGGAGGTTGCAGAAGGCAAGAGGAAATGTCAGCATTTCTGTGCAAATGCAAACCACGGGCCTCAAGCCTGTGTCCTGGAGCCCCTGGGAGAAGGCAGCCTGTGTTGGCATGGGAGGCCTTTCTCCATCACCCTGACAACAGTGGACCCTGTGTGAGTGTGAGCATGCGTGTGTGTGAGCCTGAGCATGTGTGTGTGTGTGTGTGTGTGTGTGTGTGTGTGTGAGAGAGAGAGAGAGAGAGAGAGAGAGAGAGATGAGTTCCCCAGCAGGCAGGCAAGCCCTGCCCTGCTTGCCCTCCTCACCAGGTGACCCTCCCCTCCCCCATAGGACACCAGTCAGAACTGAATCCAGCTGAACTGATGAGTGTCTTCTGGGAGCAGAACCCTGACACCATGTTCTGGGAGGTGTCATTGTAACCAGAGCCAAGGTTCAGCTGCCTGTTGCCGCAAAAACCAAACTGGTGAGACAAATGCTGGTGAAAAAGGAAAGAGGTTTATTCAAGTACTAGTAACGTGAGAAGATGAAGGCCTCTTCTTTCAAAGTTCATCTCCAAATCTCAGAGGTTCCTATAAGGAGGGAGAGGGAAAGCAAAACAAAGAAAAGTTCTCTACTTGCAGGCCAGCACAGTCCATTCCGATAAGGACCTCGCAACTGGTCAAGTGATGGTCTGATATGCATCATCCTGGTCTTCATCATCCTGGTTCTTCATCATCCTGGCTCTACATTGGAAAGTTAGCAAATCTCCTGGAACTTGGATGACTAAAGGTTGGAGTTCATATCTTCTGAAATTAGTTCCTAGGGTTCTTATACAAATATGTCATCTGCAAACCACATATTAGTCAGAACCAGCCCAACCAGGGTGAGATGGGGGTGTGTGTGTATCTAAAGCCCCACATGTGAGACCCGGGACGCCTGTCTGGTTCAGAGAGGCCCGTGGGTCAATTCCCGCTCCATTGCACTTACAGAAACAATGTCAAAAGAATGGTGGTGTGGGTTACAATTCCCCACTGTTACATCATCTTGAATTGAAAAATGAAACTAACTCCTTCTTCAATCTTAAACAAATAACTTCAAGAGGTCAAGGGACGAAGACGCCACCCTTCCCCACTGGCACCCTGGTGGCCTTGTTATTGCAACCTACGGAGCCTCCAATTATTTGCTGAAATATTCATAAAACTATGAAAAATTAAGCATTAGCAGTTTGCCTGTGTTTCATTATTTATTAAGTTGGTGACTTATTTTTCTTTTGGCAAGGAGCTTCCGATCTTTCTCAAGGGGGGAAAAAAACGTGGGCGAGAATAACAACCCTATTTTGAGTTATTGAAATTAAAATTTAAATAACTTCCCACCCCAAATGAAAACTGAATAAAGATGTTCATAAATGCACGTTGATTGAAAATGAAAACCGTGAGCGCTTCCCCATTTGTTTTATGAACATTAACTTTGTTCAAATAACTCTCCCAAGTTGCCTCTGAGCCCCAATCCCTTGAGGTTTCCTCTCCACTTCACAGCAGCACCCTGGCTGGCTCAAGGGACCATCCCTCCTCTCTCTATCCGTCCAACCTTCCCTCGCACCTTCCCCGTGTCAGTGGGGCGTCCACAGTCCTCAGGAAGGGGCAGCCTGTGCCAGCCCCCCATACGAAGGTGCAAGAAGCTGGGGTGTGACTTCCAGGGGAGCCAGGAACCCCCCTGGTGGGCATGGCCTCAAGGCTCCTTTCCTGCTCTGCGGGCTCGCTCCCCCCAGACTTCTCCCGAGAGCATCCAAAGCCACATGTCAGGAGAAGGGAGAGGTGATGGGGCTGGTGACCCCCTGGCGTTGGTTTCCTAAGGCTGCTGCACAAATAAGCCAAACTGAGCGGCTCAAACAACAGAAACGACCCCCTCAGTCATTTCTGGAGGCAGAAGTCCAAACTCCCGTTCAGATCTCTCCGGGGGCTCCAGGGGAGGCTCCCTCCTGCCTCTTCCAGGTCCTTGGCGTGTGGCCTCATCACCCAATCTCTGCCTCCATCTGTCCCCTGTGTCTCTGTCTCAAACCTCCCTCTTCTTTGTCCCATAAGGACACCAGTGACTGGAGTTAGGGCCCATCCTAAACCCAGGACCGCCTCATTTTGAGACTCTTATTCACATCGGTAGAGACCTTATTTCCAGATAAAGTCCCATTCACAGGGCCCAGGGGCTGGGATGTGGACCTTCTTTTTGAGGCCAGATACATCTATTTTTATTCTAAATTGCAATACCACAAAGAGAAACATTAGACATATTAAAAAGTCGCTGCTGTGAGGCTTTCAGCTAACTGCAGGAGGCGGCCAAGGCCCTTCAGCACTGCCCTGCTGTTCCCAGGGCTCCGGGTGCAGGTGGTGCAGGTGGCCACCGGAGGGCACCCTCCTCCCTGCAGCTGGGCTGGTGTGCTCAGAGGGTCACCCTCACACTGAAGCAGGAACCCTGGCTTCAGGCTCTGTCCCGCATTCTCACATCCCCTGAGAATCCCCTGCACCTTCTTCCTCCCCATTTCCTCTGGGCTGGCAGGACACTGGGGCTGGGAGGTCTGCGGGGATAAGATGTTGGGGGGTTGGGGTCCAGAGGATGTGATCCATGAAACAATCCCCATGTGAGTCATTATTGTTCGTCAAGAACACCTGTGGGCTCACCTGTGGGGCTTTAGATACACACCCCATCTCACCCTGCAACTGAGGCGTGCACCCCTGTGCTGTGCACACATGACTCCAGCTGCCCCTTCCTCCTGCCCTTCCCTGTTGTGAAGGGTCCCTGGTGGGTCCCAGCCCCTCGGGATACGTTTCCTAGGGGATAGGGAGAGGTGGGGCGCTGGGCAGGTGTCCAGGCCAGTCTGTGTGTGTGTCAGGAACATGACAGTCCTGGCCCTTCCTATGATGAAGACGTCTTAGGAAAAGTTATCGTACAGATCAGTGAAAACCCAACGGCCAGTTCTGAAAAGAACTCCGACTCAGAAAGGTATAGATACCTGATTTATGACGGGGTTTTATTGAGCCTTTTTCTTAGATTTCTGAAGACAGATTTGACCATCAGTGGCAGAAGCTGTGGAGCCAGATGAGAAGAAGCCACCTCTGTCCTCCTATAAAAAGTCCAGGCGATTCAGTTAAAAATAGTCCCCGCGCCCCTCTCGGTGACCTAGAAATCTCAACATGCATTTCCCTCTCTCGAGTGCAGGTTGTGAAGGAGGCGCCTGGACATCTGGTTCCTCCCTGCTGGGGCCTGGGGGCTGGGCTCGCTCTCAGAGGGTCCCCAGGTAAGGCCCTGACGCTGTGGGAGAGGCAGGCAGGAGGGAGGCCGGCATCCTCTCCAAGGGAAGGGGTTTCCTCCCAATTCAGAACCGGCCACCGTGAGACCCGGGACGCCTGCCTGGTTCTCAGAGGCCCGCGGGTCAACTGCGCCATCTCACGAGGACTCCTCAGGCCAGGGCTAGTGCTGGTCTGTTTTCAGTTCAGTCACAAAGGACACCTGTTCTTGGCGTGACCTGCGTTTGTCATAGGCTTGAGCCTGCTCCACTTCATGCTGGGGCCTGTCTTCTGATGATCATGGGAAGAAACAACACTGCGTGTCCTCTGAGGGGCGTTAGCCCAGGGTTGAGCCAGGCGTTTCTGCTCTCTGGGGAGCCACCCGGTGCAGCCGCGTCAGCATTTCGAAGCTGTGTGAGCAGAGGAGGTATGAAAGCTCTACATCCCTGGGGACTGGCTGATCCAAGACACAGAGGCCAAGCTCTGAGGATGGCCTGGACTCACCCACAGCGTGCTGGCTGGGCAGGAGTGGCTACCTCGCTGTTATACCCATGAGCTGCAAGGGATGTCTGGTCCAGGTGGGGCCAACACCAGGTAAAACCATCATGATTCTTCCTCCTGCCGGAGCAGATGCAGGGCTGCTCCTGGGGACACAGGTCTGCACGACTCTCTTGGGTCATCTTCTTGGGCGTCCCCTGCTCCCTGCAGACACTGCTGGGGTCATCAGGACCCTCATCCCCACTCAGGGGGTAGGGGTGGGGGGAACAAGAAGGAAATCCCCTGTGTGACCCAGCAGCTCTCCCCCTCCTGTTAAGAAGGCCTTTGGCACTCGCTCCTAGCAGACCTCCATTCCCCAGGTGCTGACAGCTAGGTGGGAACAGACAGCCTGTGTGCAACGAAACACAGCACCACAGAGCTGCTGGGGATGAACGGGGAGCAGGGCCGCTTTAGGCTGATCTGGGAACTCTACACACACTGGCTGGCTCTCTCCTGACTCCGGGAGGGGCAGAGCTTTGGGTGGACTGGGGAGGGAAAGGACGGGTGTGGCCCCTCTCACTGCTGAGACCTCTGGCAGTCGCAGAGGACTCTTCACCCCGTGGACAGAGCCATATCCGAGTCCAGACGACTTCACCAGAGACAGAGCTGGGTGGGCTGCTGGGCAGGTCTGGGTGTCCAGAGAGGAGGCTTGAGCTGCACCGCCTGGCTCCTCCTCCCCGACGGTAAACAGTGCAAGTGCCTCTGGAAAAGAGACTGATGGTGTTGATGTTGGAAACACAGTAGAAATAAAAGGAATAAATATAATTTTTACTGTCAAAACTTGTTTTCATTTTGCAAGAGTTTGAGAGAAGCACAGATGCATGAAATGCATTTCATTACCAGGAGCAGCCCCATCCAGTTTCGAGATTCACGTGGGATCCCATCAGCCCTTGGGATCCCATGGGAAGTGCTGGTACATGCAGGACACTCCACGTGTCCCTTGTCCTTGGGCATCTGCCTGGAGGGGGCGCTCCCTGGGCAGTGCAGCTTTTCCAGTAGCTGAAAGGATAGTGTGCCTTGGGGACGAGGCCCTGGGGGTGAAAGTCAGTATAGACGCTGTTGCTGCCATGGTGTCTCAGCCACAGATAGTGCACCATGACGAATAATGCCTCAGAAACTGCAGGTCATAGGCTAACTTTGGGTTCTCTTTTGAATTTTCCCTGCACAGGAAATGGCTGTGAGCATCAGAAAGCCCTCCTAGCAGCCCATGGGTTCAAGTTCCCTCTGGTGTGGCACCACTGAAGTACCTGAAGGCTTGTCCCCTGATGGACAAGGATGAAGAGACCTCAGGATGGAGGAGGGCCGGCTGCTCAGGGGCCTCTGAGCCTTGGACCTTGGTCAGTTGGGAGGCTCTGATGTGAAGTTGTCCATCTGGGCTCCTGTGAGATTTTGTTGGGGAAAATCAAGGTTCTTCCACTGAAAAGAGTAAAAGAGAGAGAGAGAAAGAGAGAGAGAAGAGAAATGTGAAAACCACTGGTTCAAAGTGCACTTTGCTATCTGAGCTTCAGGAAGATCAGGGGGGACCCGCCTCCCTTCAGCACCCATGTGCTGATCTCCCTTTTAAACACAATGCTGGGCGCTCTAGAATGGTCGGAGAAGTCACCTGATGCCAAACGCTGAGCTGAAAGGATGTCTCTCCATTCCTCCTTCACAAAATAAATCACCTGTTCTAGCCAAGTCTTAACCTCAGCATTTTCCAGGTCACAGAGGTATCCTTCAGGTTATATAATCTAGGAAGCCACCAGCTATTGATGATGATGGTGGTGATGTGGTGATGAAGGTAATGGTGATGGTGGTAATGACGGTGATGATGGTGATAGTGGTAGTGATGGTGATGGGGAGTCATGATGGTGGTGGTGATCATGGTAATAAAGATGATGGTAGTGGTGATAGTGGTGGTGGTGATCATAGTGATCATGGTGGTGGTGATGGGCACAGCTAATACTTAATGAGAACTCTTGTCTGCCCTGCTGTGTTATCAGCATTTGTGGCGCCCCCACATCTGCTTGGTAATGCTCTGAGCATCTCTTTGGTTGACCACAGGCAGGTCTGCAGTTTTGCTCCAGAGTCAGTTTAACTCACAGCAAGTCAGCCTCTGGGCTCCCTCCATTCAGTAACCACGCGGCCCTGGTAAGTCACAGGAACTCTGAGCCTGTGACAATGACCTGTGTCCTCAGCCAGTATCAGCCATCAATGGCGCTGTTCCTCTTGCCACAGTAAGGACAAGGCAGGGATTGGGCAGCAGGACTGAGGCCTGTCCCTGGGAACCATGCCTGGGGCTTCCGGGTTGCCCCTCCCATGTTTCTGTGTCAGGCTTCCCCCCGCAGTGGGTCTTGGTCACCGCTCTTTTGTCTCTTCAGTGCCCCCTCACTTCCTAACTACATTTTGTGGGTGTCGCCCATCCCATTCTCTTGGTTCCTGAGGGTTTATGCACTTTTGCCCTTTAATTCACTTTGGTCCTTTTAGTTGGGGTTCAGGAACAATCAGAGATAATTGAGTAAGACAGGTGAATGGGAAGTCTTGCCTTTTCCCATTAGCAGTCATCGTAAGTAACCCTTTTTGGTGTAGTTTCAGTAAATGCTCCTGGATTTGCAAAATAATCCTGCGACTGCCATGTTAAGAAAAGAAGATTAAGTGATTGATTTCTAGTGATTTTCACACATAAAACCTGGGCACGTCCAAGGGTGTCTGTCTCATTTGTGAATCCCAACTAGTGTGATGATTTAAACTGCGGAGACTGTGCAGCAAGGTTCTCAAACTCAACCAAGCCCTGGAACCTCCGGGGGCCTTGTCAAAGCAGAGTGCCAGGCCCCACACCAAAGATTCTGGGTCAGTCTGCGTAGGCACCTGAGGACGTGCATTTCTGACACGTTCGGGGATGGCCAGGTCCCACCTTCAAACACTGGTGTGAAGACGTTAGAATGACTGTGCTGAGGGGGCACAAAGAACCCTCCGTTAAATGATAGTGACTCCGTCCACATGGCCTGTCAGGAGCGGGACCACTACATGCAGCAAAGGTTGTAACGAGATTTTTAATGAGCCTTTGTTATCCTGACAGCAACTGAGGTTTTACAGTCTAACAGCTAGCAAACAGGTGTGGTTTTATTTGAGGTTATATGTATTTGCCTTCCCAGTTTGCAAAGAAGACTCATTAACGTTGCAAAAGGACCCTCTTCCTCTGGGCACGTCTCTGTTCAGCTGCACAGTCTTTACTCCTCCCCAGCAGGTATGTGCTGAGCTCCTGAGGGCCAGGCCCGTTCTATACACCTGTGAACAGACAGACCTGGGCCCTTGTGGTTCTGAGCTGGAGCCATGGGGGTGTGTGGGTATAGAGTCAGACAGAAGCAAACAGGACAAAGAAGCAAACTGTAGGGTAGGTTGGAGGGCTGTGCGTCTGGGGTCCAGGCAGGTTACGGGGGAGGACACAAGGAGATTCTCCATCCCAACCGGGGCCACGTCCGGGCATCTGATCAGACGGGAAGGTCACATCACCAGAGCCTCTCCTTCCCCTGCTCACACCTGGCCCACAGTCAGCCGAGTTAGGTGACATCACCAACACCAACTTGGCAGTGGTGATGGTCTTCTCCCTTGGTGGGGCCAGGGGTGAGCATGGCCAAGGCAGCCTGTCCAGGCAGCTGCCCAGGGCTGCCATCAAGGCCAGACTAGAGGCACTGGAACCAGTACAGAGGGGCCTCCAGTGCCTGCAGGGCAGGGACCCAGGGCACAGGTGGGAGGATCCCAACGGGCCCTGGTGACCTCAGAGTTGAACTCAGAAAAGGGACGAGGGGTGGACATCTCCTTCTTTCCCAGTGGGCCTACTTCTCAGAAGAGCAGGAGGGGGACCCGACAGCCAGAAGGTGGGCAGAGCGGCAGGCTGCACCTGGCCGCTGTCAGTGCGTGGTGAGGAGCTCACAGGAAACAAGCCTGGGCAGATTGTATTCAGGATAGAGAATCATTCATAATCATGGGAAGCTGTAGCTAAGTTTCCCAAAATAAGGACTTGTGGAGAGATGGCAACTTAGAACTCGTCATCGAAAAAAAAAAAAAAAAGAAGGAAAGTGTGGGAAACCCAGCAGGCTTAGAAAGGAAGTCTTTTGGCCTGAACGCACGGTGACGTGTTCTGCTGCTTCCTCGGAGGTGTTCTGGCTTCATGACTCTTCTCACCCGAGAGCCTTCTCTCGTGCATGTGACTCCACGGTCTGTCCTCAGACGCTGCAGATTAGAGGAGCCACAGGCTGACAAGACTCCATCCTCAGGACCGTGTGTGGAGGATCCACCAGCCTGGACGGCGGCGCCACACCAACCCCAGACCCTGTTCTGAGTGTCAGGGCCACCGTCTACGAGGCATTTGGACAGCTCACAGGACGCCAACCATCTGGATGCCTCCCTCTCTCTGGAGAGAACCTTCCACAGTGACTCAGAGGAGAAAGGGCCGCAGGGCCCCAGCGAAGGGCTGGGAGGAGCCCATCTAAGCGAGCAGGCAGTGACTCCATCACAGAGCAGCAGGCTCAGCCTCAGACCAGGTTGGGGGCCCAGATTCTGGGGGAGCAAGTGGTAAGTCACCCCCTTTGCTCCAAAGCAAGGCCCTGGAGCAGCAACCCTAGTGGACACAGCTGGCCTGAGCCTCACACAGGACAGCAGCAGGTGGCTCCTCCCTGCTCAGCCCCCTGGGAGAGATGTGAGGACCCCGGACCAGTGGCTGCCGCCTGCTCCCTGTGAGCCCGTCGGGGCCAATCCTCAACCTGATGGGGCTGCCTGCCCAGCGTGCACGAGAGGGGACCCTAACTGGCACCCTCTGCATTCTGGAATGCTCCCTCCCTGTAGGATCCCAGCTGGAGCTGCTGGGATAGGGAGTATCCCACCAGGCAGACCCTCCCAGACCACAGCTCTGAGGACCAGCCAGGGGCAGCTGGATCCCTCCTTGTGGGACACGGGACATGATCCCATGTGGACGTCACGTGTCCAAACCCGTGGCACATTCATGACTCCCCTCCCAGTGCCAAGGTGCACACATCAGGTGGGGATGCACCACCCGGCGCTCTGCAGACGGGTGTCCCGCTTGTACATCTCGGTTTCTTAGGCAGAACATGAACTGATGCTTCAGCACACTTTGAGAAGAAGCGGAGAAGCATGATAATGTGCGGGCTAAATTTGGTGTTAATTACTTTGAAGAGAATGAGCCTGGAGGAGAAAGGATCTTTATGCATCATTTTAGTTCTTTCATTTAGGTCTCTGATCCATTTTCATTGAATTCATCTTTTTATATACGCCCTAGCTGGTTTGGCTCAGTGACAGAGTGCTGGCCTGTGGACCACAGGGTCCCAGGTTTGATTCCAGTCAAGGGCATGTATCTCAGTTGCAGCCTCCTCCCCGGCCAGGGCCCTGGTTGGGGCGCGTGCAGGAGGCAACCAATCGATGTGTTTCTCTCACATCAGTATTTCTCACTGTCTTTCCGTCTCTCTTCCACTCTCTCTAACAATAGCCTTGGGTGAGGGTTTAAAAGTAATAATAACTATAAATAAATTCCTCTTCATGCACATGGATGTCCCATTGTCCCAGCGTCGTGTGTTGAGATGACCATCCTTTGCTGAGAACCAGTTGACCATGTGAGGGTTTATTTCTGGACTCTCAATTCTGCTCCATTGACATTTGCATCTGTCCTTTGCCAGAACCAGTGTCCTGATGCCACTTTGTGGGAAGCTCCAAAATCAGGTCGTCCTCCGACCTCAGTGTTGCTCAAGCTCTTTGCATGGCCATACAGCGGGACTCGCTGGTTAGTTCTGCAGGTCCTCTCGTGTTCTTCCCAGGTTCTCTTGCAGATCCCCCACCCAGAACCCCTGCCTCTGGTCTCAGGGTCCACAGCTATGATGCCCACAATTTTAGCCTCACGGTGGCCTGTGGCCTCCGGGCTTGGTCCCTGGGTGTCTGACATCTCTAGCAAGGGCTAGATAATCAGATGCCCTGGGTGAGTGCCGGTGGGGTGGTCCTCACGAAGAACAGCTGAGCAACCCTGACTTGTATAACACAGTGTTTCAATTTGCCAAACAGCCTCAAAATAAAATACAGAAGCTCTTAAAGTCCCTCCATTTTGCCTCCGTCCAGACCAGGGCCAAAACTAGCCGGCAGCTTTGGTTTTAGGACAAGTCCAATGTCTCTGCCTCGAGCCTGAGTCCAAGACAGAGTTTGTCCCGGGCAGTGGAGCTGATGCCAGCAGGATGCTCACCGTCCTGGCCGTGTGGAGTGACCGGGGCACGATGTTAGCCGTTTCTTCCCTAAACAATGAATCTCACCTGGACTTTATGTACCTAATTGGAGATCAGGAAACATGTCTCCCAACACCCTGGCCTTTTGCTTCACAGAGTAAAAGGGGCTTCACATGTCACTTGTGTCTGTTGATCCAGCACCTTTGCAGGCAGCTGCGTCCACCCCGCACAGCACACTCACCCACATGCACACACACGCCTGTACACACTCACACATACGCATGCCGTGCCCAGGACCTGCCGTCTGATGAAGCCAGCTGGGCCTCGTCCTCGCCCACCCGGAGCCCCACAGGTGCCTGGGCTGTGCGTGAAGAGACACCGGGAAGGCACACGTCTGAGAACCGCAGCCTGGCACGCATCCAGGATGGAGTGTTACAGTGAAAATCCCCATGAAATCCTCTCTAGGTTCTTTGTTAGAGGGATTCCGGTGTAAACACGCCGAGACGAGCTTCGTTCGGAAAGCTCTGAGACAGATCCCCCGCCTGCCTCCAAAACAAGAAACAAGCCCAGCAGGCGGGTGCGGCCGTCCTGCGCGTCTGTGAACAGGGAGCACGGTTTAGGAGGAGGCTGGCCAGTCCAGCGTGCCATTCTCTATGGGAGCTCTGGTCCGCGTGCCTGCGGATTTGAAGAAATAAAGTGTCCCGATTATGACTGTACGTTTCAAATTGAGTGGTGGCCGTCCCACCCTCTGGCCCCTGCAGAACTCACCAGACCTTAGAGCATGTGGGTTAACCAAAGGCCAAGTTCACTTGAGACCAGCAGCTCCTGCTGTGAGCTCCACACTAGGATGTCCATGTGGGTCCGGGGAGCCTGCCTCCCGGACACCAGTGCTTGGACTCAAGGCTTTAGTCCAAATGACACCCCTGCTCCTCCAGTCACGCTTTCTGTGGTGGGTCTGGGGTGGGGTCCTCACTTTCTGGGCCCTCAGGCTGAGGGCTGAAAGGCAAAGGGAACCAGCAGCCCCATGCCAGGGCTGCCTACAACAATTTGAAGAGAACACCCAGCCATCTCTGATTTGGAAACGTTGTGTAAAGACTCCTGAAAAGAATCCATCACTTTCCATTCCGAAGGCCCATGTCTTCCCTCCATTGCTGACATAGTGGCTGTCACTGTCCGCTCGTGACTTTGGTGTCACCTCCATGAACCACAGACCTAAGGCAGCAGGTGCCATGGTCACCTCAGGGTTTGGTGTTCTGGAACCTCAGGGCAGAGTCCTGCAGAGGCCGGTTAACACTGTGGCCAGGTGGAGAGGACCTCTGTCCGCTCACAGAGCTCTGATGGCTGGGACACGAAGACCTCACCCTCACATTCCCCGCATGTCTCCCCTCCCCCGCCCCCCGGGCGCAGACCACAGGCCCCAAGATCAGGCAGCAAATCACTGCGTCCTCATGTCTGCGTGTGCATGTGGCAGGTGGGGGCGGGGGGGTCGGAACAGCTGGCCTGCGGCCACATCCATCACTCCCCAGCTGCACGGGCTTCTCGCCCACGGGGCACCCTCAGCACTAACTCGCCACCTGATGAGCTCCCCGAGAGCCATGGACGCTGAGGTCGGACCAGCCGGACTCCAGTCACCGTGGTCACACAGACCCGAGAGAAGAGTTGGGGAGGACGCGTCCTTGTGCACAGGGAAAGCACAACGAGAGAAGGACGCGGAGCGGCCAGGGGCAGGTTTCAGCTCCCTCGGGGCGGGAAGGGGACCCCCAAAAGGGGGGGGGGGGGGGGGGCGGGGTGCTCACCGCTGTCCACACCTTCCTCCGCGGCGCGGCACGTGCGGAGTATCCGGTGACGTGACATCGGTGAGACCGAGCTGTTGTATTCTCAGAGAATCCGGTACCAGCAGCTTAGGGACGTGCGGTGGATGCCGGGAAGGTGGGGAGGATGCTGGGAACGTGGAGAGGATGCTGGGAAGGTTCAGAGGATGCTGGGAAGGTGCGGGGCATGCTGGGAAGGTACGGAAGATGCTGGGAAGGTCGGGAGGATGCTGGGAAGGTGCGGAGGATGCTGGGAGGGTACGGAAGATGCTGAGAAGGTCGGGAGGATGCTGGGAAGGTTCAGAGGATGCTGGGAAGGTGCGGGGGATGCTGGGAGGGTACGGAAGATGCTCAGAAGGTCGGGAGGGTGCTGGGAAGGTTCAGAGGATGCTGGGAAGGTGCGGGGGATGCTGGGAGGGTACGGAAGATGCTCAGAAGGTCGGGAGGGTGCTGGGAAGGTTCAGAGGATGCTGGGAAGGTGCGGGGGATGCTGTGTAAACTGAGTGCAAAGGTATGAAGGAGGCCGGGAAGGGGTCCTCCTGGCGGAGGAGGCCACCTGCCGCCCGGTCCCAGTGTGTGGCCCGTCACAGCCCCGGGACCCGGTGAGAGGCCGGAGCAAGCACCGCTGCTCGGGTTCCTGTGAAGCAGGCGCTCCCGCAGCGGGTTCAGACGCCGTAAGTTCCAGGCCGGCATTGACAGCGACATAAACGTGACCTTGTAGAGCTCGTCTGCCGTGGTTATACACCGTGTATTTAATGCTGCTGTTGGCAGAGCCGTCCCCGGGGTGCTTTTCCGACCAGGGTTCTTGGGGAAGCCCAGAAGGTTCTCCGTGCATCCTCCTCAAGGGCCCCACGACGCCAGGGTCCCAGGGTGACGGAGGCCAGAGGGGCCCCGGGGAGGTCTGGTGCTGACCTCCGTGCCGGGAGCGCAGTGTCGCGGCAGGGACGTCTGAAAGGGTCGTGACCTCGCCCGTCCTCTGTTCCTGGAGGGACAAACAGTGCAGAGGTGCAGGAAGTTCAGGAAAATGGGAGGAAGCGGCCACGGCAGGCACCGCGTGGACGTGAGCCAGGCTGCCTCTGGGAAGCCGGTTGGTGCGCTTGGGCAGGGCCCGGCCGGGCCCCACAGCACCCTCCAGTGGTGAGCGGGATTTGCCCCAGGCCCACCCACATCGCTGTTACTGGGAGGCCCAGCAGGCAGAGGTAACCTGGGGGCCTGTGAACGTTGGGACACACGCCAGATCCCCGCCATCCACCCCAGAGGATGCCAGTCCCTCCTGGCCACCGTCTCCTGGCCATCATCAGGCCATCACTCTGAGGTCTGATGGCCACAGTGCCAGGCGGCCTGTCCAGGGGGGAGCGAGGTTTGCCAGGTATGAGGCCACAAGGATGCCAAAGGGGAGGCTGGGAGCTCAAGCGGCACCAGCTGGCCTGGCTGGTCCTGAGTCACTGGGGTAGAGGGTCAGCAGGACAGAACTGCGAGCTGACCCTCTGAAGGGGCTCGGCAGCAGCCCCCAATGGGCAAGGGGGTAGTGGGTGGACCCAGAGGTCCAGGCAAGTGGGACAGAGCCTACAGTGGAGCCCGTACTCTTTGAGTTGGCCCTCCAGGTCCCACAGGGATGGGGAGAGCCAGTAACAGGCTCCACAGCGTACCCAGGCCCCGCCTGCTGTGAGGACGCTGCTCATGGCATCTGCATGGCCGGGGCCCACGTGGCCCGGGTCCTCAGTGCACGAGGAAGTCATGCCCTGCAGCTGGGCCTAATGGAGGTCTGGGTGTGTCTGTTGTGGCCAAGACCTCACCTCCGTGTCTGTAAGGACTGAGGGTGACCGGCTGCAAGCAGGTCCTTGGCAGATTTTCTTCCCGCTGATGTAGTTTTTCCTAAGGTCCCTCAGACCAGATGTAACAGCTGTGCAGACGTTGTCTCCGGATGAGCGAGCTCCATGGAGGCACTTCACTAATGCTCCCTGGGGAAGGGAGACCTCGGCACGAAGGGCTATCAATATTATCACTAATAAAATATTTACCGAAAACCCAAGCAGGACTTTTTTCTAGTTAATTAAAACAGTGCATCTTACTAGCAGGGCTGTGCAAGTTTATATAGGCAGGTGACCCCCTGCACACACCAAGGCAGGAATGGACACAGTGGGCAGGTGACCAAGGGGCTCCTGGGGCTCCCAGGTGGGGAGGAAGGTACCCACAGTCCACACGAGTGTTTCTCAGAGCATGCAGAATATGAGAGACTAAAAATTGGTTGTGCAAAGGTTCCCACGATAACCTGGGGTCCTGGGCAGTGGCCAGTGGCCAGGACTCAGAGCCGCATAGTCTGGTTGGAGGGAACACTCTAGAACGGCTGGTTTGAGAGGTTCTGAAAGCAAACACATTCCCACCCATGACTGGACACTGGGCCTCATGCAGAAGCCGGGTCCCCGGAGGAGCCCTGGGCAGGAGAAGCCACGTGTCCCGGCAACTTGCTGCTGACAAGATGCCTGCGACTGACTTGCATGGTAATCTCATCATCGAGAGGTCAAGGAGCCCGGCTGCCGATCGTACCGGATTCTCTGCAATCAAGGCACTCCATTGAGATAGCAGGAAAGAGCTAAAAATAGACAGGGAAGCTGCCACTCTGCTTAGACGCGCCCTTCTTATCCTTCACGCCACCCAGCACCTGCCCGGCCCCCCACCCGCTGCTGGCAGGGCTCAGGGTCCCATCCCTCCTGGTCTCTTCTGTCGGCCACTCCCTCCTGCCTCCACAGAGTGTTCTTGGCAATAGTGTAGCTCACGTGTTTTCCATTTGATGATGAAACCAGCTGGGAGACCCCAAAAGGAAGCCAGCCCAGTAGAGCTCGCTGCCCTAATTGGGGGCATAGGGACGTCAGTCTATCTGTCTGCAGTATTTTTACCTGAACTCTTGCTGTGAGGCCCAGTCTAAGGAATTCCAGAGCGACACTTGGAGGGGGGACCTCGGCCACTGGTGCCGTCCACCCTGCATCAGGGCTGCTGGGTATAGGCTCCAGCACGGGACTCTGGGGTGACAAGGGCTTCACCATCACAGTCCCGCCTGCTTGGACCACAGGGACTCACACATCCAGCTCCTCGTTTCTGCAGAATTTAGGGTAGTGATAGACAAGACAGGGAGGTTTTCTATGGTTCTAGGCTAACCCTCTGACTCCTGGAAGCCTTGCCTGGGACCCTTGCAGCCCAGCGTGATCTGGTTGGCCCAAGGGTGCGAGTCCTGGAACCAGGCAGCTCTCAGCGATCCCACCTTTGGGAAGAGCCACGTAAAGAGGCAGTTGTGGTCACCCTGGCCTCACTGCCCTCAAGGCAAGCATCCTCCAATGCACCGGTCAGCCCAGCGTGAGGCCGATCACCACTGCCCCACCCCAGGCCCTCGTGTCTGTAAAAGCTGGGCTTGGAGAGCCATGCCCCTCGGCCCACAAGACACGCCTCTCAGCGCTGGGCAGGTCCTGGCAACGCTCGAGAGGGCAGCTGACAGCCAGACTTTGAAACCCGTCATTTCAACACCAAGATGTCTCCCTTGTCCTGGCCCCAATCATAGGCCGGATGTGCCGGTTAAAAATAAAACTCTAAAAGCACAGTGGCTGAGCAGGCGTCAGGGCAACATGACGCTCTCGCTCAGAAGCTCCAGGAGCCCTGGGGCCCGGCCGGTAAACCCGTTTCGCTTCTCTAACACAAGGCTTGTTAAAAATCCCTGCACTTTCTAACAGAAGCCAAGGGCGTCCTGTCATTGTGCGACAAGCAAAGGACCGGAGGGTGCCTGCTCTTTATTGATCATGCCTCACAGAGTCCACGCTGTCTTATTTTTGAAACATATATCAAAGCCCACTGGTTCTTCCAGCATTTGAAGGCGTTCAGAGTTACGGAGATATCTCCCGGGAAGCCAGCCCTGGGGCTCACCTGTGAGGACCCGCCTGCAGGCCGGTCTGCTGTAGGGGGCCTTGGAGGCCTGATCTCATGGCCATAGGTGGGTAGAGAGAGCAGCCGCTGGCTGTGCAAGGGAGGCGGGAGGCCGGCCCAGCTACAGCCTGTTGGGAAGAGCTGGGTGAGATTAACAGCCTGTGTCCCCACGTGGGGTCACCTGGCTCCAGGCTTGTTCCTCTGGCCTCGCCCGCCTTCAAGCTGTGCCCCTGAGCACTGGCTGAGCACGCTGTCCCTGTGCCTGGCATCTGCTTGCTGAGGGTGCAGGAGGGTAAACGCAGTCTTCCCGTGAGGACGCCGGCGGGGTGTACACGTGCTGCTGGTGTAAAGGCCGCGTTATTCATCCCGCGGAGCCTGCGTCCTGCTCTCTACCATGCCCGGTGAGGCTGGCTAGGGACGAAGGGGAGTTTTCTTCCTCACATGTTTGCTGGGAATGGAGGGCCTCCCAGGCTGCAGAAGACTTGGAGGGGTGCTCCCCAGTGAGAGGCTCCCCAGGAAGCACAGCAGCCTCCCCCTCTCTCCCGGTGGCCCAGCCCCTGCGGTTGACTGTCCACTCTCAGACCTCGGCCTTCCTACCCAGCCTCATTCCTCTTTGCCCTCATTCATTCACCCTTCCCTTCGTCATTGCTGGGGGAGGAGCCAGTCTGGCCTCTGGCAGCTCTGGTGGGAGAAGATCTGGGGTTACCATGGGCCCTGGCCGGGCCTGGCGCTCATGGGCCAGGGAAGGAAAGGGCCATGTCCACCTGAGAACCACAGCAACGCCTGTGGGAGTGCAGAGAGCAGGAGGCCTGTGGTTACAGCACCTCCTGACCATCAACCTGACCAGTGGTGGCCTGGAGCCTCATACTCCACCCCCACTCGGCACTTTTACTGTTTGCCTCCCCTCACCTCCGACAGCCCCAGGGCCCAAGGATAGGGACAGGCAGGCTGGACCCAGGTTTGCCCAGAGATGCAGCCCCAGGAGCTGGTCACCCAGCCACCTCCCCACGGATGGGCATGACAGCAGACCCGGTCAGCTGTGCCCACCACGTGGTGCTCTGCTCCCAGCATCTGTCTCCTCCCGAGTGTGTCCCCAGAGGAATCCTGCCAGGCCGGCTGCAGCCTGGGGAGCTTTCAGCACCTCCAATGCCAACTGCACCTGCAGCCGCTGATGTCAGGTCTCGGCGGCCCTGGGGTCACTCCCAGGTTCCATGGGGAGCCCAGGTGCCGGCGGTCGGGGACCTGGCAAACACCTCTCACAGAAAGGAACGTTTACTTGATGGTCTGTTCCATCAGGTTCATTTCAACCAACTCTTCTTAAGTTGATTTCAAGTAAAATTAATTATGGACATTTTATTAAAATACTATGTCTATATTACCCCAATTCTCAAAAATGATTTATTTATTTCTAGCTATAAATATGTGCAAAGAGGTACACACACTGAGCGGTTAGATTTTGGATAAGATTTTTACTTTCTTGGTGGTATAGCTTGAAATTTTCTTAATAAGGAGCATGTATCATGTTTTACAAAAAACAATTAAGCCTTTACTGTTTAAAAAAAAATACCATGGAATGAGACAACCAACTAAAAGCCGAGAGAACGGCCCACAGTTAGTCCTGGGCTGCAGGCGCACTCATGGGTCTGGGTGCCCTGGGTGGAGAGGATGTGGCCCTGGGCAGTCCTAGCGCCTTTCCCCTCCTACGGGGAGGCCATTGAGAACATCTGCCCTCTGCCTGCCCCTTCCCAGGGGTTGTTTTTTCCAGCTCAAATGAGATGATGACGTTTGTAAGAGATTCACAGGCCAGACATTCATGGCGGCTCAGTGGCAGCCATTCAATGGGCAGAAAGAGAATATGTTAACTCAACAAACCCTGAGGTTGGCAGGAAGAACCAATGTCCAAGAAGGAGGTTTTCAAAGGTACCTAAGATATAAATTTTTTAAAAGACTAAACAGTCTTGTTTTCTAGAGTAAACTTACTATTTGAGGAAACACATTAATGTTTAAAACATATGTAGATGAGGAAGGAGAATCTTTCTCCCAATCTAAGAGAGATTTAAAATGAGTTTCAAATAAAAGCTAATAAATTTTTAATCAATTTAGTCTCAAGTAAATGCAGTTTCGGAGTATTTTAGGAAAACCTTTTATAATAAACCTTCCATTTGCGGTTATATTTAGTGTTAAAAGATGTTCCGTCACAGGCTTTAATCTGTACAGCCCACTCCAAAATTGGGAAAGTCGGCAGAAAAACCCTAAAGTAACTTGAACTAAGAAGGAGCATTTTCTTTTCCCAAGAAAAATCTCAAATCGCCAGGTTCAAGTTAAATTCCAAATAAATAGTGAAGACGTGACCAAGTGAATTATGCCAGAAATATTGAACGCAGCCATTCCAGAGGTGGGGCGGGGCCCTGGGGTTCCAGGCACACTGCGTGTTCCCCACGCTGGGACCCATGCCTGTTCCCTGCCTGTCTCAGTGACCAGGAATGTGGGTCCCCCCGTCCCCACAGACAGGCTCAGCCATGAGCACCAAGAGGGGGTGCTACAGGTCCCACCACAGGACTGCACATCACCACGTCGATGATACTGGGGGGCCCTGTCTGGCAGCCCTGTGCCTGGAGTTCCAGGTGGAGCCCCTCTCAGCTGGGGTGTCATTGCCATGTCACGGTCACCCCAGTTTTCACATCGACATTTAGATGAAGTGTCTTCCTGCAGCCACTGGTGTTCAAGAGCCACCCGGGGGGCTGGAAGGCAGAGCCACATGATTGGCAGAGGCTTTCCTCCCCTCAGGGGTGGAGAGAAGTAAATGCCCATGACATGGTGGGTGATGGCGAGGTGTCCCAAGCCACTGATTGGCCCCTGGATTTGGAGCCTCGGATGTGCCGGGAGGGGGGGTGGGTTCCCCAGGGAAGCTCAGCAGCAGCCAGGCAGGCAAGGCCGGCACCCCAGGCAGCCTTCCTGGCTTCCTTGGGGACAATAGTGACAGCTGCCCTGGGCAGGGGCACAAGAGGGCGGGAGATGGAGCTGAGCCTCATCTGGGTCACCCGGAAAGTCTGGACCTTCCTTAGAAGCTCAGTGGACTTCCCTGCCCGGCGGACCGTGTCTCAAACCTCCTCTGAGCCATCCCTGCACATCAGCTGCCCCAGAGTGTGAAAAGGCTGCTTGTATCCATGAAACATGGATCTTAATTAAATTTTCAGCATCCATGTTAATTATAGCATGACATTGACCTGAAAGAAAATCTGCAGCAGGATGTCAGAGAAAGGAGAACAAGCATCCTCTCACTTAACCGCAGCTGCGACTCTCGGGAAACCCTGGGAGGTCAGCCCTGGACACAGCTGGCCGCTGCCTCCTGGAGGCCCACGGCCTGCACGTCGCTGACGGCGAAGCTCACGCTCACTGGGCCTCTCTCTCTCAGCCTTGACCTCGCTCACTTCCTCGGAGTCCCCCGGGCTGTGGCCCCAGAGAGACTTGGAGAGAAATGCCGTCACTTCCCCCAGCCTGGCCCTGGTCCTGCGGGTTGGACAGGCGAAGGACTAGGGGCTGTGGTCCTGCCCCACTGCTGCCTCACATCACCTGCTCCCTCGCCCCACCCTGCCTCCGCCTCCCTCCTGCGACAGTCTGAGTGGTGGGTCCCCAGGACCGAAGACTGTCATGGCCCCAAGACAACATGTCCATGTCTTAACCCAAAACCTGCGAGTCTGGACTTCGGACAAGGGTCTCTGACAGGTGCATGTTAAACGTCTTCAGATGGGGTCACCTGGGTTGTCCAGGTGGGCCCTGCACCCAATGACAGTGTCCTTACAAAGGGAAGGGGACGTGGACCTTTGAGACAGACTGAGCAGGCGGGGGAGTGATGAGGGGCCGCCCTCCCTCAAGCAGAGGGTCTCTCCTCCATCCAGGGAGAAGGTGTTGCAGAGAATGTGCCTGGAGGGCTTGGCTCCCTGGGATCACAGAGCCCTGGCTCCACCACTGGCGAGGCGGGGAAAAGCCCCGTGTTTTATGGGAAAACTGCAGGAGCAGGGGGCAGCGTCCCCATCCCCAAGCAGGGCTGCCTCAAGGCTGAGCCTGTCAGCACACGTGGTCTCCCCAGGGACACAGTCTGCCATCCAGGCAAGAGGTGCCCAGCAAGCTGAGTCACCACCGCATCCATGTACTCATGAGGGTGATGGACGGGTTTGCCCGGAGCTCACGGATGCGTCTGGGAAACACCACGACCCTCTGTTCCTGGCACCGCCTGGCCCTCTGCCCGGTGGTCCTAGACCCCCTGGAGGGAGCTGACTTCATCTGATGCTGATCGCCCAGCAGGGAGCCGGCTTCAGAAGCGTGCGAGCAGTTAAATGCTACTTAAATGTGCGCTAATTAAATTTGCCATTGATGCACACACAGGACTGTGCCGAGACCTCCCACAACAGCGAATGAGCGACAGTCTCCCCAGCAGGCACGGTGCCACTGCCAGCCCGCATCCCCCAGCGGCCCTGCCTCCCACCACTGGGATGCACTGGCCTCTTCACAAATGTGTCATGTCAAAATTTGCCTTTTTCTTTTTTTTTTTTATGAAGAAACAGCATCATCAAATGAAAATGGTTATAGCAAATTAAGTCCAAATCAAGGAAGGAAACTTGAAACTAATTTTTTTAAAACTTCACTGTGTATTGGTGTTCAATACCCAGACTAATGGGGTTGCAGCAACGCAGTCAAGACCAAGGATCTGAGCCCACGGATGGGTAACGCCAGCCCAGTTCGCCTGAGACCAGCCTCAGAAGCCAAGCGGTTGAGCCAAGGAGACACGTTTCCATGGAGATCCAATGATGTTATGTGTCAAACGCACAGAGGTGGTTTCTCCTTTGGGCATCAATTCAGAAGGGTCTGGCCAGAGCCTGCTGGCAGAATTGGGCAATTCTTGGGGAGCAGCAGGCCACCCCAGGAGTGTCCCTCCAGATCTCCTCCATGTGTCCCCCCAGGTCCTCTCCAGGTGGCCCTCCAGGTGTTCCCCCAGGTATCCCCTCCAGGTACCGCCCTCCAGGTGTCCCCTGTGTGTCCTCGGGTGTCCCTCAGGTGTCCCCCACCCAGGAGATAGTTCCCCGGGTTCCACCTGGCCTGGAGCATTCAGGTCTCAGAATCTCCACTCAGCGGTGCATTCCTGCAGTCTGAGAGCCTTGGCAGAAACCCTCTTGTCAGCCTCCGCCAGGCAGGGAGGACAGGACAGGCTCCTGACCGAGACCCACTGTGTGCTGTGAATGGCCTCTCTCTAATGGCCCCAGTGGTAGGCGAGCGTGGCCCAGTGAGCGGTCCCAGCTCACGGCCTCCGTCTTGGACACTCAGTGCCCATCAGCGCACAGGATCCACTCAGAAAGCACCATCTCTACTGACCGAGAGTCTCCGCCAGGCGGCTGTGGCTTATGGGTGGACAAGGAAGACGGTCTAAGCCTGGTCTTCGTCCCTGAAGAACAGATTTGATGAACTGGGGTGTGTAGGGACGGTCGCTGTGGGGTGGGGCCAGAGTGTCGGGCGGGGATGGAGGAGGGCTGCCCGGTCCCTCAAGGACCCCCACCATGAAAGGCTGGTCCTCCGACGACCCTGGAAGGTGGCGGGAGGGCAGGGTGGCCCCACAGACTCCACTGAAATGCCCCTGGCGTGGGTGCCATGGCTCCGTGGCCCTGGTGGGGAGCAGGCTCACTCGTTCTGGGTACACAGGACATCGCGTTCTCTCGCATGTCACTGGGAAAGATGCATCCATTCTGCTTGTGAGCCCTGGAGGCACAGACACGGGACCAGGTCAGACACAGCTCCCACTCAATCGTGGCCTCGGGTTGCTGCCTCCAGCACTGAGGGCCAACTGAGTGACACCTTCCCTGAGATGCAGGCTTTGGATGGGAACCAAATCGTTTTCCCCTTGAGATACTGCCAGCCTATCCATGGCATAGCAGGATATTCCCAGTCATTCGGACCGTCTCCATCACGGCAGGACTGTGCCTGTAGTTTGTGCCCATCCGTCCTGGGAGAGACGTCAAGGTGGCTGTCCTTGTGGCTCCTCTGCGAGGCCCCTCCGCGTGGCGCTGTCCGTGCGGGCCTGAGCCTGGGCCCATCTACCTGTTTTCAGAGGCTCCGGGTTTCCAGGCGATTTATTCTCCTAATTAACTTACGGCAGCAACCTTCCCTCTGGAGCCAGGTGGGGCTGCATCCGGAAACAGGAATTTCTCGCCGATGGAGCTGCGGCCACACGGCTGGTTTTTAATGACTGCAGAACCTTTGGTGCCTTCTCATCCGCTTCAAACCAAACCCAGTAAACGCATTTGTTTATTGGTGGTGATGCCAGTTCTTGTGCGGAGAAGGCGTGACCGCACCCCTCAGGCCTAGGACCCGCTCCAGCTCCTGCCAGCTGCACTCGGTCGGTCGGTCCCTCGGCCCCTGGGGCCCGCAGCCGGGAACGGGGGCCAGGAGGCCAGCCAGGGGCCTGTCCCGGGAGGTCTGAGCAGGGACTCTGGTGCATTCACACTGAGCCATGACTAGCCCACCACCCACCACATGTGCCCTCAACAGACGCTTGCTGACCCAGGAATAGTGAGGAACTTATTTGATTACTAGTAAGTTGCATTTCCAAAGGACATTTAAACCACCCACAGCAGTGAGATAATCGGCCCCGGTCGGTTTGGGACCACGAGTTAAAGGACCAGCAGCTGTGGGTGCGGTCCTGGAGCAGAGGCAGAAACCCTAGTTCTAGACCCTCCCACCCTCACTGGCGTGCAGCCTGGGGCAAGTCACGCCCTGTCCTGGGCCTGGGGTCCTGGCCTCCGGCAGAGCCCGCTCAGCGCCTGCTCCGGAGCCCAGTGAGCAGGGAAGGGTGACGGATCCCGCCAGGGCACACACCTGGAAAGGACCAACAGTCACACTTCCGGCTTCGTGGGACACACGGCTCCATCTGCACGGCGCCTGCCCAAACAGCAGAGGACCTACCTCTCTGGGTGTCTGTGGCCAGGTGGGGGCCGTCTGGGCTTGGGTCAGCCAACAGCAGGACCGCGGGGGCCGGAGAGCTGCTGGTGGTGGTCTGGCTGCAGAGGCCTGGAGTCTGGTTCCTTCCGGGGAGGGGCAGGGACTGACGGAATCTCAGAGGCTCCCTGTTGGCCCGACACCCCAGGGGCCGAAGCCGGGCCTGCTCAGGCCGAGCCCCACACCACCCTCACCCAGCCTGTCCTGTGTCCCTGAGGCCTCGCTCCCTCCAGCCGCTCCTCTGCCTGAGACCGTGGGCAGCTGCCCGTTGCACCTGAGGAAATTCCCTCCCACTGGCCTTTGAGGTGTGCAGCGGGCTGGCCTGAGCCTCTCTGCCATGTCATCGCTCACACCTGAGTCCCTCTGCAAACACCAGCCCCATCTGCTCCCTGTCTGGCCACCTCACAGACTCTCCCTACTCTGTGGATCCTACTTATCCTTCAAGGTGCCTCCTCCAGGGAGCCCTGCCTGCCTGCTCCTCCCCTTCAGAACGGATGGCCCTTTGCCCAGTCTTGCTCCTGTCCCACCATGCCTTAACCACACTCATCTTACTGTCTCTTTTCCCAGGGCCATGCCCTCCCCATGAGCAGGGCCTCCCCACCTGGCCTGCACCCCCAGCGGGACTCTGCATGTCCCAGAAGGTGCGGGATGAGCTCGGCTCACATCATGAGGACAGTGCTGGCCCTCGGAGCGATTTTGGAGAACAATCAGTTCCTCCATTCACTCTGCCCTTCAGACCCAAGCAGAGACCCCCTCCCCACCACCAGTCTCTCAAGGAGGCCCAGCCCTCTCAGCAAAGGGAGGCTGCCTGCTGAGATGAATGCATCGCCATGGAAACCACTTATAGTGAAATCCAGATGTTTGTTTTGGTGGCATCCATCACCGCTAAGCAGATGACTCACACCGAGTTCCTGTCACCAAGAACATGTGACTTGACAGTCCCCAGGACAGCGGGACAGAGGGATAGGCCACCCCTCCCAAGGGCCACTCGACCAAGAGCTGTGAGGTCAGCTCTCCCAGAGCAAATGTTTCCGAGACCCTGGGACCAGGCCACTCCGCTTCCGGCAAGAGGATTCATCCCCAGGAGGCCTCCTCAGCCCGGCCCAGGGGTTTCTCTTTCTCTCTCTCTCTCTCTCTCTCGATGCTGCTCCCTGTGAGTGTCCACAGGGTCTCACCCAGATGTCACATTGGGAGTCACTGGTCAGGAGTGATGTCTCAGCCTCAGCTCGAATGGAGAGAATGGTGACCTGCGTCCTGACGCAGAGGCCCCTGAACTCAGTGGTCCGAGAAGAGGGGTTGGCAATCTAGAGCAGGACAGGGTCAGCAGTGAGAGTCAAAACCAGCCCCAGACCAGGTGTTGCTGGTGTGACCAGGAGCTCGGCGGCTCTGACCAGGCCAAGAAGGAGAGGCCCGTCCAGAGGGGCTAGTCAGGAGGGTGGGAATGGGCCCAGGAGAGAACCCACCAGGCCATCATTGAGAGCAGTTACATGTTCCCAGAGGCAGGCTTCCTCCCAGTGTCCAAGCCCAGGTAAATTCCTGCCTCACAGATGTCGGGGTCAGATTCCTCCTGAGAGAACACCAGTTAGAGGTGAGATGGGCCAGGACTCAGGGGACCTCCAGGTGAGATGGGCCAGGACCCAGGGGACCTCCAGGTCAGGTGGGCCAGGACTCAGGGCAACTCCAGGTGAGGCCAGGTGAGGTGGGTCAGGACTCACAGGACCCCCAGGTGAGGTGGGTCAGGACTCAGGGGGCCTCCAGGTGAGGTGGGTCAGGACTCAGGGGGACATCCAGGTGAGATGGGTCAGGACTCAGGGGACTCCAGGTGAGGTGGGTCAGGACTCAGGGGACCCCCAGGTGAGATGGGTCAGGACTCAGGGGACTCCAGGTGAGGTGGGTCAGGACTCAGGGGACCCCCAGGTGAGATGGGTCAGGACTCAGGGGGCCTCCAGGTAAGATGGGCCAGGACTCAGGGGACTCCAGGTGAGGTGGGTCAGGACTCAGGGGACCCCCAGGTGAGATGGTCAGGACTCAGGGGACTCCAGGTGAGGTGGGTCAGGACTCAGGGGA
>NW_005871303.1:1450148-1474866 GCF_000147115.1 Myotis lucifugus
CCTCCAGGTGAGGTGGGTCAGGACTCAGGGGTGCCGACCAGGTGAAGTGGATCAGGACTCAGGGGGCCTCCAGGTGAGATGGGTCAGGACTCAGGGGGCCACCAGGTGAAGTGTATCAGGACTCAGGGGGCCTCCAGGTGAGATGGGTCAGGACTCAGGGGGCCACCAGGTGAAGTGGATCAGGACTCAGGGGACCTCCAGGTGAGATGGGTCAGGACTCAGGGGACCTCCAGGTGAGGTGGATCAGGACTCAGGGGACCTCCAGGTGAGATGGGTCAGGACTCAGGGGACTTCCAAGGGAGGTGGGTCATGTCCCAGGATGAGGCTGCAGCCAGATTTTTACCGTCTGTGCTCCACAGATGGAAGCCGGCACTCCAGGCATAAACTGAACCAACCCCTTTGAGGACCAGGGCCTAGCATCCCCGGGCACAGCAAAGACAGCCAGGCAGGAAGACCCAACTTCTCGAGCTCATGGCCACCCCTCCATTGGCATGAGCACCGGCATGCTTTCGCAAATGGACACCTTGCAGGCCAAGTAGGAATGTCCAGGAGCCGTCACAGGACTGACCACGGGCTCCAGGGCAGTGTGGAGGAGTCCAGAGGGAGCCACCCAAGCTGGGAGCTGCCCTGCAGGGAAAGGTGCGGTCCATCAGATCCCTGGGGAGGACTTGGTCAGGAAACACAACCAGCTAACATGGGCTGAGCGTCACCAGGTGCCTAGCCCCTCCTGGAGCGATGACCGGGAGGTGCTATCAGGGTCCGGTCCAGCAGCAGCGACTCCAGCAGACTCTGTCTGCAGGACAGCCGGTCCCTTGTCTATACCCACACACCCTGAGACTGGCTCCTGGGTCCCCTCGGCCGTGGGAAGCACCTGTGAGCTCACATCGGCACCAGGACCCACTGACTCTCAGGAATGGGAAGGGCAAGTGGACATTTGAGGGACATTTGAAAGTCAACTTGAAAGCCCGACTGGATGGATCCGCTGTGTCCAAACTGCCTTGGAGAAAATAGCTTAATCAGGGATCTATGAAGCCGGGATTAGGAAGGCTTGTCTTATCAGTGGGTGAGAAACGACTAAGGATTCAACCGTTCGATAGAGGGGTTCAAAGTAGGAAATGGACTCTCTGCAAGGCTGGCCCTTCACGTCCTGCGGGCACTGGGGTTTCGGGGTCCCTGGGCCAAAGGGTTCCCTTGGGTCAAGTGTGGCCCCAGCACCCACGTAATGTTTTCCACCCTCAGTCCAAGGCTGTCCTTGACCTCTGTCTCCTCATATCACTCACTGGAGGGTGGGTATGGTGTGGTCAGGCGGCAGGGACACACGGCTGGGACTCTGGGTCCCAGGTTCCATCGCTGCCACCTGTCCCCAAGCCAAGCACTCCTCCCTCGCACCCCCAGAGCTGGGTATCCCAGCTCCAGACCAGGCTGAACGGGGGCTGTGCTGCACAAGGACCACACGCACCCCTCCCCCACGCCCATGTGTGCAGTGGGTCTCCAACCTGTGAGCAGATGACTCGTTCGGTACAGCTGGGCCTGCAGGGGCACGACCCGCCCAGCGGAGCTGACGGCAGCCTGGTCACCAGGGCAGTTCTGAAGAGGCTGGGTTGGGGAGAAGGTGTGAGCCCCTCTGGACACCCTGGGGTGGAGGGGTCCAGAGACCACGGGTGATGAGTAGTGGGTCTGAGGCTGGAACAGTTTGAGGCCAATTGTCAGGGACAGGGAGGCCACAGTGAGCATAGGAGGGGGTGAGGGGTGATGAGAGAGAAGGCACACGGGGGAGGGGGTCAAAGAGCAGGGAGGATATTAGGGGCTGGGTCAGACCGCAGTGTCCCCAACAGGGCAGTGTGAGCTCAGCGTCCAAGGCAGCTCTGGAAAGGGGTTGGGTGAGTCAGGGCCACCTGGGACAAGCGGGGCAGGGATGATGGCAGTGCTGGGGGTGGGCCGAGGTGCTGAGGGCTCCCTGGGTGGATCAGGGTCCTCCAGCCACCAATGTGGGCCGGGATCTCAGCTCCCTGCTCCAGCCACACGCTCCCCGAGAGGTGCAGGGAGGGCTGCGTCTTCTCAGCTACCTCCGACCCCCACCCACCCACCCCCCGTCTGCGTTTCCTCAAAACTTCTCCTCCGCCTGCTGCCCCACGGAGAAAACTGTGGGCCATATGGACGTACTGGTCAAATATTTGGAGTCTGTGGACCGCACTGTGAAATTAACAAGGATCTTAGCTTTCAGACACTTCTAAACTAGGTAAACACGCCAACAGGGGAGAAGGGGAATCGAAGTTTCCTGTGAACCCAGCTGCCCTTCTCCCAGAGTCGCCACAGCCGTGGGGACACCTGGCTCTCAGGTGTCTTGACCCATCGAGTCTCTCCTTCACTCTCTGCATCAGCCTCGGTGACAGCATTTCCCCAGAAGGTCTGCATGTGTAGTGGGGCCCCTGTCCTCCTGGGATGGCGCCCCAGCCCTGCCACCGTCCTCACGCACTGTCGTCCCCGCAGATGTCACTGTTCATGTGCCCATCACAGACTGCCTCTGAGGGGCAGGCTTGTCATCACCACCTCCTCACCGGGGCCATGTGCCTCGCACGGCCCAGCCCCCCAGACAGGCGGGACATCCACGCACCGTTTATCTAGTTTAGAATGTCTGAAAGCTCAGATCCTCACTAACTTCACAATGCAGTTCACCCCCCACACATGCAGGCCATCGGGGAACATCCACTCACTGTTCTTTCTAGGGCGAGTTTGGGTAAAGAGGGATTTAGAAAATGCTCACTGATGGTCACAAGTTGTGATTCTTTTTCAGAATTCAAGGCTTTTTCTCCTTTTGATTCTGTTTTTCAAAATAGTTCGCTTTTTTGTTTCTTGATATTTTTTGTTTGTATTTAATCTTAGTGATTTTTCTTATCTTGCCTTTTAATGTAGGCAAATAGTGCAGCAAACAAATAACCACTACTAATAAAAAAAACCTAATGTCACAACTATAAACATTTCATATTGTTTGTTATTTTTTTAAACTGATTTTATTGGGGGTTTTCTTTACAAGGAAACAATACATAGTCAAGGAAGTGAGATCTGAAAAGATGGAGACAAAAAAATAAGGTGACCAAAATCCATGATCCTGTCCCGGTCGGGCACCAACCCAACTCCCTCCTCTTCTAGGTGGTCTCAGTGCACATGTGCACATGCATAGTCACATGCACACATGCACATTCACGTATGTATATACATTTATGTCTACGCATGCACACACATAATTACACCTGTGTGCATGTGTGCACGTGTATGTGCACACGTGATCACACTCACACATGTACATGCGCGCTATTGCCCACTGTCACACACACTCTTGCTCATACTCACATGCACGTGTAAAGGGCTTGCACACGCGTCTGCTGGCCTACTTGCTGTGAAGTGTGGACCAGTCACCAGGTGACGGTGGGAGCTCCTCCGACCGCCCCTATGTTAGAGGTTACCATGTTGCAAACCCCTGTTGTTCCAACAGCTCAAAGCCAGAATAACAGGGAGAAACATGGTTAGAAACTTAACATATGGATTTTTTTTTTTTAGGCGCAAGGATATGTTGAAGAGGGAAGAAGCGCCTTGCAATGTGAAGTGTGCTGTGCTGGAGGTGCTGATGCCAGAAACCGGTGACCTGGGAATGCTAAATTTCAAACAAAGCATTCTCTTACAAAACTGCCAGGTGGAGCCACTTGCTTTGGACCACATCTAATTTGGTAAAATTGCTTTGGCCCAAATGCCAGAAGCCTTGGCAGGAACCAGGCAGGAGGCAACCGACTGGCAGCGGCAAGGACAGCGGAAGCATCTGAGCCAGACCCTGTCTGATGGGCCAGCCCAGGCAGGGCCACATGGGTGAGACAGGGTGAGGTGATGGAGCCAGGAGGCCCCAGCTGGAGGGAGGGCGTGTCCAGCAGGTGGGTGAGAGCAGCAGGGTTCTGGGCAGCACCGTGGACAGCTCCCGAGCAGCTGGTCTCCCTCCATCCTTACTTTGTTAGGGCTGGACGCCACCCCTCCAGTCCCATCCTTGGGTGGTGGACACTGGGCCCCAGCCCACCTTGCACCCCTCAGGATCCTGCTCAGAAGAGGCCCGAGGAGGAGGAAAGTGGTCCAAGATCCCTACCCCCACCCCACCCCACAAGATGGGCCCCTTACACACCCGCTCCCATCACTTACCCTGCTCACTCACCTGCGGCCCCTCACCATCCCCTGATATTCATTTAACGCCTCCCCTGAAGGACAGAGCCGGGGATCTGGGCTCCAGGAGGGTCTGAGGACTAAGAAGGAGAAGAGAAAATGTGATTTGTGGGAGGAAGGGAATAAAAATGGACTAACCACTTGGGAAAGGCCAGAAAGAACAAAGGAGAAATGGGGACATTCTTAGCTTTCAGGGTGTCTTCTTGTGTAGCCCACTCTCGTCCTCTCCCTTCAAGCGTCTCCTCAGAGTGGCCCTTCTGATGGGCCCTGAAGGTTGCAGAAGGCGGGCCAGGCCTCAAAGCGCCCGGGACGAACACTGGGCACTCACCATGCAGTCACCACTCCGCCCCATGCCCAGCCTGACCCTGTGGCCTGCAGAGCCCATGGGGGGCCCACTCAGCCCTGACAAAGAAGGCCCGTGCCCGTGACCCATGAGCCTTGACGTGCCTGGAGAGCCGGCGGGACACACGCACACACAGGCCCCAGGCAAAGCCTTTCAGGTGAAACCCCTCTGAGACCCTCATTCTGAAGGGGCCCCCAAACCCCTAAAGTTGTCCATTTGCCGCAAATGGCCAACGAGAAGCTGCACAAAATACCTCATTGACCTCCCCGTGGCCTTGGACCAGGGCCTGGCTTCTCCTGGGGCCCTGACAAGCACGTTACAAATGGAAAGCCCTCGTCGGAACATTCTAAGTTTTGTTAATTTTATTATTTGCTTCTCAAACTAGGCTTCACCTCAGGGCTGAATGAATTTGTTGGCACAAATCTTTGTTAGAAATGGTCTACACAAATTCAAACTGACACCGCGGAGAGGGGAGAAAGACAGCTAGTTGCCATGGCAACCGGAGACCCGGCTTTAATTCCACTCTGTGAGCCACGCATGCTGAGCGCACACGGAGGCCAGCCTCGCGTCCCGTGCCCTCGGGGGCCAGGCTGCACGCGCGCGGCAAGGTCACCTCCAGCACCAGGGGGCGTCTCCTGATTTCCGGTCTCAGAATCTCACACAATGGCTAGAAATGAGGCAACTCCAAAGCTGACTAAAATGCTCAGAAAAGACGCAAGTCCGGCCTGAGATGTCAGCGGCCCAGCAGAGGCTATTCTCGTTCCAGAGACATTGCGTTTGTAGAGAACTCCCTCCATGCACGGGGTGGGAGACAGGGAGATGGCACCTGAGCGTCCCTGACCCATGCAGTGACGCTCAGTCACTGTGTTGACCACTCCAGACCCTTGGTCTGGTCTTTGATTCCATCCGCCGAGAGGCCTGCGTGCTGCCCAGACGTCTCCTGTTCTCCCACCAACAGCCTGCAGAAGCCAGGAGGGGCAGAGAGAAACCCGGCTCCCAAGCACATGTCCTGGATGCGGGGACCAGGGCTCCGCCCTCCGGCCCTGTAGGGGCAGCTGGCTACTCTGTCCCCTCACCAGGTGGGGCCCACAGCACCCAGCCCCGGCTGAGCCTCAGCAGGGCCCAGCACCCCGTGGCAGAAAGCCATCGGCCAGCCAGCCCTGTGTCCGAATGACCTCCCTCAGAGGGACAGATGACATCGGCTACTGCGCAAGGTCAGGGCCCTGATGTCCCAGAGGTCGCAGGTGCCTGTCCTGTTGACGAACACCTACACCTGCAGTGCAAAGACTTCAGTGGGGACTCCTGCATTCATAGAATGTTCCAGAAAGCTGACCTTTCCAAAGAGGAAGTGGAGACCCAGGGCATTAGGGAGGCCAAGGCAGGCTGCTCACCTTACCCTCCTAACAGCCTCTTCTGTGTGTGTTCCCAGAGCCACTTCTGCGGGATTTGGGAAGCCCTGGTTCTGGTCCTGGCCCCCTGCTCTGAGGCCAGGACACATCACTGGGACAGCACACAACGCTGTGCACAGAGCAGAGGGAACAGCTGGTGACAGCAGAGTCCCAGGTGGATGCCCCAGCACCTGTCCCCTCCTCCAAACTGCACAAGCCATACTGGGGAGCTGAGCCCCTGGTGGGCTATTCACTCCTGGCTTTCTGCCATCTCTGGGCGGGGAGCCCCTGAGGGCAGTGAGGGGTTGACCCATTCACCTTGTACCCTGTACCTGGACAGTCTTGATGGAGGGGGCGGCAGTGGACGGGACATCGGGGCAGAAGCACCATGGGGACCACCCCCGCCTGGGGGAGTCTGGGCAAAATCCCCTAGTTCAGAGTGGGTTCCCCACCTCCCTCCCTGCCCCTCTTGTCCCCAGGCCTGGGCCCCCAGGGAGCTCCAACTGCCCCACAGGCCTGGGGAACCAGCCTAGGAAGTTCCCCGCTAACACCCACTCCCTGGGCACCAGGAAAGGCACTTCACCGCTGGGGTTCAGGCCTTCGCCTGAGGTTTAGGACTTACCGCAGAGTTCCACAGAGAAGCGCTGGCAGCACCCCACTCAGAGGCAGGGTGCCATGAGGCCGGGGAGCCGGAGCACAGAACCCCTCTAATTCCTATATTCTTTTTTTAAAAATATATTTTATTGATTTTTTACAGAGAGGAAGGGAGAGGGATAGAGAGTTAGAAACATCGATGAGAGAGAAACATCGATCAGTCGCCTCCTGCACACCCCCTACCGGGGATGTGCCCGCAACCAAGGCACATGTCCCTGACCGGAATCGGACCCGGGACCCTCCAGTCCACTGGCCGACGCTCTATCCACTGAGTCAAACCGGTCAGGGCAAATTCCTATATTCTTAATGACACCATTAAAATCAGGCCCCTCAGCCTGGCTGGGGTGGCTCAGTGGTTGAATGTCACCCTATGAGCCAGGAGGTCACGGTTTGATTCCCCGTCAGGGCACATGCCTGAGTTGTGGGCTCTATCCCCAATGTGGGGCCTGCAGGAGGCAGCCGATCAATGATCCTCTCTCATCATTGATGTTTCTAGCTCGCGCTCGCTCTCCCTCTCCCTTCCTCTCTGAAATAAATAAAAATACGTTTAAAAAAATAAAATAAAATCAGGACCCTCAAAATTCGGGACAGCAGGGACCTGGGACCCCTGAGCGGGGTTACCGCCTTCTAGATTGAAGAGAAGAGTGATGGGCTCCCCTCCAGGTTCCCATGAGCTGAGTACAGACCCGGAAGCTTGGGCAGGTCCAATTCGCTGCCGACAGGACCCCACTTCCTCCCTCCCCTGGCCCGCTCTGTCTGGGGCTGGGGGCTGGGGCCTGGGGCCTGGAAGGGGCAGGGGCTGTGGGGCTGAGCACACCAGCAGGATCGCTGACTCACGCTGGGAGGACTCATTGTGGGTCCACCTCTGTCTGCACATGTTTGGATTCATGATGTTTTAACACAAGGACTATGAAAATTCCTCCCAAATCGATTTCCTGGTCTCATTTCTGTTTGTGGAGCCCTCCACGAACAGAGCTTTTTTCTTTAAATAAAATCGCCAGTCCTCCTGCCTCGGTTCAGGGAGACGTTTCCAGGTGAGTTGTCCGACGCTGCTGGGAGCGAAGGCAGAGCCTGGCCGGTTGTCTCTTTAAATCGGCTCTGCAGTGTGATGGGCACGGGAAGAACCATTCCCAGCCTGCGGCAGGGAGCCGGCCACAGCGCCGCCATCCGCCTCCCCCATCCCCATGGTTACGGCTCCTGCTTCCCGCCGGTCCTCTTCCCTGGCTGTCGCCGGCGGAAGCAAGCGCAGAGGCGGCTGGCGTTCCTCACCAGTTCTGGAAGCTGCGTGCTGAGAATCGCGCTGCATGTCTGCCGTCCTGGCTCTGACTCACGTCCCCGGCTGCAGTCCTGCAATCTGTTGATAACTCTGCTGGCGAGCGGGGCGCACGGGCCCCGGGAATGGAGACCTGCTCCCCTGCACGGCGAGCTCGCGGTGGCTCCCCGGCAACAGGCACCGTGCTGTTGCCCCTCCAGCTGTTTTTGCCAAAATAGGTGAGAAGTTGGGTATCGCGTCTCAGGGTCTGAGCAGTGGGTGGACCTGAGGGCCGGGAAGCGGCAGGAGGTGGGGGAGGCAAGGTGGGAGCCCGCTGCCCACAGAGCCCGTTCTCCACCGTTTCTCGGGCATCAGTGCCAACCCGGGTGAGGCGATTCCTGCTCCTGGAAATGCAGATTCCCAATAACTTTGGGTTAAGCTGAGGGCACCAAGCCACAGCCAAAATCCGTGTCTGTGTGGGGAGCAAACAGCCAGCCCCTGAGTCCAGCTCCATCCACCTGCCAGGGGCTGGCTGTTCTTTGGAGATGCATTCAAGGTTTACTGGATTCTCTTGACTTAAGCTGACAGACTTGTTATCCAGCTCGGTGAGTTTAGTTTCCTGTGCTGGGTGGCGAGCATGGGTTGCTTTTTAAATGTGCAGAAGGAAGTGCTCCCTGGAGGGCAGTCTGGCTGCCAGTGCCTTTGGCCAGGGCCCCTCAGGCTCCCAAGCCCAGGTGGTCCCCGGGCCCTCGGCATGCCCCTGGCAGATGGAGGCCGGAGTCAGAGTCCACAGGCTGGCTGGGCTGAGAGCAGCCGAGATGGGGCAACCCTGGGAGGTGCTGGGGCTGTGGGGGGAGAGGGCGGCAGGGGGGCCCTCCCCTGCCCTGACCAGGCCCTGTCTTCACAGGTGGGTGCAGCCTCTCCACCCTCACCTGCCCCACCAGAGTCGCCCTGAGGCCCGTAGCCTGGGGCTTGACCCTGTGGCCGCTGTTTGGAACCTTGACCTTCTAGACGGCCATGGAGGCTGGCGGGGAGAAAGGCGCGACATAGCTGGCTCACGGGGACACCATCTGCATCCGGGCGCCCACCCTTCAGTAACTTCACGTGCTCATGGTGAGTCCACATGCTCAGGGGCCAGGGGGGGCCAGGTCGAGGGCGGCCACCCTGCGCACAGAGGCCCCAGCCAGGAAACTGAGTCCTCAGGTGGTCAGCTAGCCCGCAGCCAGGCATATGCTGTGCCTGTGCCCAAGAGTCCTGGGGGCGGGGGAGGGGGCTGAGGGCGGGGGGTGGCCATTTGTTTCCAGGCCGCCTGCCTGGCTGCTCGGGAGGATCATACTAATTAGTTGATGGCATGCCGCAATGTTGAATCATTTCATCGGTGGAGGAGACGTCCGCCCCGCGCCCCCACCCCGGTCGGCTCCAGGGCCTCTGAGCACCTTCCCTGGCCTCCGGCCCGGGCCCCTCCCACTGCAGCTCTGCCCTCCTCTTGCCTGCAGAAAGTTGGCAGGACCATAGGGGGACGTGGGTGGGCTTCAGCGGCACGTACAGCAAACACGGGGGTGTTTCTCTCCCCAGCAAAGGGGGGCGGCTGCTGTGAGCAGCCCGGGGATGTGGGGGCTCAGCCTGCGGACTCGTGTGTGCCTCGCTGTGGCGGCTGCCAGTTCGGACTCCGGAAGGTTGATGCTGAGTGAATAATGCAGTGTGTGTGTGTGTGTGTGTGTGTGTGTGTGTGTGTGTGTGACAGCCGGCAGAGCACGTGCAGGGAATGCTGATGACCAGAGGACAGTGCAGCCAGCGACGGCCGTGGCACTGACCCCAACAATGAGTCCCAAATGCAGACCTGGTGGTCTGCTTCCTCAGGAGTGGTCAGTCTGAGTCCCCTGTTCATTTTCTCTTCGTTAGAAATGTCCGAATGAGAGAGATGCTTTTCTCCGGAATTCAGCCTCCCTCCCAGGCTGCCCCGGGCCTCGGAAGCTGGACGGACGCCAGGCACTCGCCTTTCAGACAGCAGAGAGGTTGCGTGTTTTGGACACAGGCTGCTTCCTCAGAGAGGCGGGCTGCCTGGCCCGGCCCCCAGCTTCCCACCAGCTCACTTGTTGCCCGCAGGTGCCACACCCAACATGGCTGTGGCCTCCCGGGTGGCAGCATCCCCAGCTTTCCTTCCTCAAATGTAGATCCCCATGTGCCAATGGAACCTGTCACTGGTGGAGGGCAGGTGAGCTGGCAGGGGGGCTGGCAGGTACCCAGCACTGCCCTTCAGGGCCGCCACAGGTGACCGCTGCCTGTCTTTGCCTCCTCTCTGATGCTTCGGCCCTTCCATACACTCGCTCTCCATTTCAGGGGCGGGGTCTGCCCATGGTGCCTTGGTCTCAGCCAGAACGCCGGCCCATCCAACACTGAAAACCACCCGGTTAGCCTTGCCCACAGCGATTGGGTTTCAGCAGTTTGTTGGGGTTTTGTCTTAATAAATAACATTTACATTGGAGAGAGTTTCTGAAAGGAGAATGCCCAGCCTCACATGCAGGGTGACAGTTCAGGTGAGAGCACTTTTCTGTGTGTGTCTGAGTCTGTGGTGCAGACGGCTGGGCAGGCTCATCCTGTGGCTCGGGGCATCGGAGGGAAGCCTGAAGGCCCAGCAACAGGGTGGCCTGCCCCTGTCTGCCCCCGGCTGCCGCCCTCTGGCCACACGTGCAGCTCCTGCGGGGCCCGGGCCTCCCTAACACCTGCGGTCATCAAGCTGCCTCCTGGATCCCATGTTTCCTCGGCCACACACTGAAGTTCAATTGCACTGAGTTCCAGGCGTCTCTGGGCAGGCAAACTGGGCCCACACCTCCTTTCAGAATGGTGCCAGGAGGTGCTACTGTCTGTCCAGCGCTCAGACAGGGTCTGAATACCCAGGTGCTGCCCCAGGGAGGCCTGCGTCTGGCACCTGAAGCCCAGGCCGCTGCCACCCCACATCTTCATCACAACTGCTAGTACACGGAGCAGACGTGGGCTGGCCTGTCCCTGGCTGCTGCAATTGGGATTCCAATGCAAGCAGGTTCCACGTGCTCATTACTTTGTGTCCTATAATCTTCGGTGACCTTCACCCTGAGCGAGGGGACCGCCTCTCAGGGAACAAAGTGGCCGGCTTTGGAAGTAGAGTAAAAGGTTGTCCAAACCTTTGCACTGTCTGTCTCCTTCCAGAGAAGCCACAGGAGGAGCAGGGTCAGTGGCCCGGCTGAGGGCTCTGGGCGGCAGTGGCTGCAGGGAGAGGCCTGGCGTGGGTGGTCCAGCCGCCTGCTGGCGCCTCCAGTCACAGTAGCATCAGGTCGTGCGGAGGGTGAGCTCCCGTCACTGACCTGCAGGTTCCAGTGGCACAAAGGCCACTTGGTCATTCTGGATGGTCCTGGCCCAGGAGGCGCCACAACAGGAGGGCTGGGGCTCTCATGCACACCCCAGCGGAGCCCCCCACATGCTCTGAATTCAGGGCTGGAATCAGTGTCCTTGGAGCATGCTCAGGGACGTCCGGAAGAGCCCTGAAGCCAGGACAGGGCGAGAGGCCAGTCCCGCTCCGGCCGTGCTTGGAGTAGAGACACGTGGCACGCTCACGATGCCCTTTTTCCCCACAGTTGTACCCCACATTCAAACAAGGGAATTAAAACCCCCAAAGAGATCGGGGTAGACACCAGGCAGGGTGCTGGGGAGGCCAACAGGGAGGGAACCGCCGGTTGTCCGAGCCGAGGACCTGGGCCCAGTGCCGCTCAGGACGCTCCCAGCGCTCAGTCGCCCAGTCGCCGGTTGGACAGCAGGTGCAGGGGGTCGCTCCCACTCCAAATGCATCCTCCAGGCCAAGCCTGGGAACCTCCCCCCCCACCCCACCCCACCCAAAGGCCGGCACCTCCAGCCTCGCCTAGAAGAGCGGCGTGGATGCTGCAGACACTTGGCTTCAGTGAGTGCTCTCCATTTGTGCTTTCAATTCTGTCCGCTATTTACACTTCTAAACACTCCTGAAACGGCCTCCAGTCTGCAACTGGAGAGTGTCACCCCCTTAAGCAAGTGACGCCCAGTCAGAAGGTGCGTCCCCAAGACGCTTCTCACTGTTCTCCCTGAAGCTCTCTGAAGCCGACCAGCCCACACGCCTCCAAAAGGAAACGTAACAAACATGTAAATGCAACGTCCAATTAGGGTAATTTGTGCTCCGAATGAATAAATTACTTATCTTTTTCCTCTGCCTTTCCCCCGGGAACACTTTGATGAAAGGTTGACAGATCAATAAGAAGCAATTATCATTAAAAAGGCGACAAGGGACAGCAGGCGCTAATGAAATCAGCCTTGGTCGGAACAGAACCGCAAGGAAGGACGTCTCACATGCCCCCGGCCTGTGGACGCCTCGCCGAGAGGACCGGGTGCACACACGGTCTGCACACACATAGGTCTGCGTCCGTGGCTAGCATAGGCCCCTTGGCCATGTGTCACTCCCAACTAAAGGGTGATGTTTTGATCAGACAAGTGGCACGCGACCTAACTGACTCCCTCCTCCTTTCCTCCTGCTCTTAACATCCTGATTTATTTGGTTTGCAGAACATACCAAAAGGATACACGCAACTAAGAATAATATAGTGTAAAAGGAACTCATGCCTCAAGAAATAGGAAAGCAAACAAACCCGCAGTCCAGGCCTGAGCTCCATAGAGAAAAGAGGCCGCCTGGGAGGATGCACGCCGGTAGCCTCAGAAGAGACAGCTCCTGGTCCTGCAGGCCCAGAAGTGACCAGGAATCACAGCCCCCACTGCCATGGGAGTGAGCGGGTGGGGTCCCTCATCCTCCCCTCGGGGCTCCCCAGTCTTTCTGCTGTGAGGTCGGGGCTCTGCCCACGGTTGCTGGTCCAAAGGGCACTGCTGGGGCCCTGGCCTAGGGGGACTTGTCCAGGGACGTCGGTCCAGCTCTGTTGACCACATACCAACAACTATCAGGACCTGCTTGTGGAACACTGGCAAAGCCGATTCCTCCAGGAGGAACTTGTACATGTGTGAACTTTAAAATATAAAGTATGTCTCCGCTTTGCATTGCCTACTTTGAATTTTAAATGTCACCTCTAAAAATGTAGAAAGGCACTGTTGAGAACTCTGATTTGGAGAAAGGAAAAAAGAGGAGGCCAAAGGGAACTGATTGTTTCTTATAAACACTCACTGTGGCTGCCGCTGCTCGGGGTCAGTCCTCAGTGCCAGGGGAGCCTTAACCCTGGGCGCTCAGAGGAGGAGGAAGCGCCCGAGGGCGGGGTGACCTCCGGCCTGTGAACCCAGCCTGGGCGCACCCTCACGAAATGTCTCTGCATCTTGAATAGTGCCGCTGCTGCAGCCGGGGTGTCCCTGTCACCTTGAGGCTGGCACCTCTTGGCCGTCTTATTCCTGAGCTCACGGTTTAGTGGGGATTTGGACGAGGGCACAGCATGTGTCCTGCTGGAGCCCATGCCAGGCTGCTGGGAGTCATTGCTGCTCTGTGCATGTGCACACCTGCCCTTCAGACGTCCCAGTCCATGGACAGTGCGGACCAAAGCGTGGGTGCCACCGTGGTGTCCGGCCCGCGGTCTGTGGAGTGTCACAGCACCCTCCCTCTGTCACGTCTGGTCATCTTCTTATTCTGGGCCAGGGCACTATTTGTGGCCTCAATTGCCGACCAGGTCCCTTGGTGGTCAGACCACGAAGAGTCCCCCTGGCATCCACTGGCTTTTGTGTGAGGTCTCTCTGCTGTCAAGGCAGCAGCTGATGGGATCAGTCACGGGGAAAACCCACTGAGGGCTGTCCGAGCCCCATGAAGATGGCCAGCTGGGCCGCCCCTACAGGGTGAAGCCACTCGTGGGCAGCCCATGAGGCGTGGCTCCACCTGCTGAGCGCTCACCTGAGCAGGGTCTTCCCTGGCAGGGCGCCTCCTTCTGCTGAGACCCGGCAAACGTCCCCTGATTCAGAGAATGCCTCCAGGGACTTGCAGGGAGGGGCTGGGCTCGGGAGGCTCCCGTGGCTCTGCCACACGTGCAGGTTCTCAGCCACGTTGCTCACCTGGGTCTGCTCTCTGTTCCTTCCAGGATTTGAAGAGTGTCCTCTCCCTGCCCCAGCACCCAGGGGAGTTCCTGCACCCCGTGGTGTACGCCTGCACGGCCGTCATGCTGCTCTGCCTCCTCGCCTCCGTCATCACCTACCTCATGCACCAGAGGTGAGGCCCCACTCTGCCCTGAGACGCCCCGCCTCCCCGCCTAGTGCAAACCCCAAAGTGAGACCTCCTACCCTCACGGAGCAAGAAGTCCCTGGAAGGCACTTCACAGATGGCCGGCCAGCTTGAGCCTGCCCAGCCTGGGTGGCCCTGGGGGTGACCGAGGTTCGCCGACGGTCAGGGACAGCCATGCCCCTCCATCCCCGGTGTCCATGTTCTTATCAAATCAGGTGAAGTAAGTTCTTCCTCCGACAGCACAGCGTCTGCTCAGGCGCCCGAGGGCCCACGTCCTTGGGAAGTTGGAGCAGCCGGCAGACCCTCAGGCACATCTGCATTTTTTTTTCTAGAAAGGAGACTCTAGTCAGGTCTCTTCTGAGCTGGTTTCCTCTGCCTGGGAGTGAGGAGACAACCTGGCTGTGTCCCCATCACTCGAGGATGCCCTGGGGAATGTGAGGAGGAGTCTCGGCCATGGTCAGGGTTCAGCCCACAAGGCGAGTCATGGGCAAAGCCTGGGCCGTGGCATAACCACAGAACCACCATCATGGGAAGAGACGTGGGGTGGGAACATGGCCACGGAGGGCTGTGGCCACAGGCACAGCTGTCAGCATAGCTAGGGAATCACAGTCACGGCCGTAGCCAGGGATGAGGTGTGGTCACAGCCATAGGCAGCGTCCGAGTCCAGTGCCCGCGTGGCGACAGGGGTCGCCGTGTAGTTGGTCACTGTCACAGCCTCCTCAAGGTTATAAGAGATTTCTCAAAAACCCTTCCAGGCCTCGTGCTCCAGGGGGGTTTAACACCGAACCCCACCAGCCACACACTGAGGGTGGCTGTCCGTCTTTCTCTTGATCTGGTCCTTGGGGTATGTCTCTCTGTCCAGAGGTCTTCCCGGTTCCCACATGGACAGACGCAGGTGAAGGGCTCACACCCACTCTGCTGAGGGGCGGGTTCCTGACGACACACCTGTGTTTCCCCAGCGCCATCCGGATCAGCCGCAAGGGCAGGCACACGCTCCTGAACTTCTGCCTGCACGCAGCCCTGACCTTCACCGTGTTCGCCGGGGGCATCAACCGCACCAAGTACCCCATCCTGTGCCAGGCGGTGAGTCTTCCTTCACCTGCGTCTTCCTTAGGGTCCATCACCTCTCCGGCCAAAGGGGAAGTTTGTGATCATTGTCTTGTGTATGGAATCATATTTGAGCATCTGTTTGGGTGTTTCTCATGAAAGGAATGGTCCAGCGTCCAGTGTGTCCGTGTTGCAGACCCAAGTGAGTCTAGTCACTTTGCTCCGTATTCCATCATATAAATAACTAGAGGCCCAATGCATGAAATTTGTGTGTGGGGGGTCCCTCAGCCCAGCCTGCACCCTCTCCCGGTCTGGGAGCCCTCACTCCTTACTGCTCAGTACTCCTTACCGCTCGGCTGGCTGCTCCTTAGCGCTGCTGCGGAGGCAGGAGAGCTGCACTCGCCAGCTGTGAGCCCTGTGTTGAACATCTGCCCCCCGGTGGTCAGTGCGCATCATAGCGACTGATCGGTCCGCTGTTTGGTCGATTTGCATATTAGGCTTTTGATATATAGGATGTATTTTTCACTTGGACCAATTTGCTCTGAGGCCTGTGGTGGCAACAGGCTGATGAGAAGTCCACTGTCCCACAAACAGGGCTTGCCCGGGAGCAGGGACCTGCCCTGCAGAGGCTGGTGGGGCAGGAGCAGGGGACAAGCCACCTGCTTCCCCATCCAAGTAAGAATCCCAGGATGCTAATGCCAAGACTCATAATCAGGCAGCAGAAACTGTCACCAGCGGGCTGCCACAGAGTCCAGGCCACAGAGACACATGTGGAGGCCACGGAGGAGTCCGCCTTGCCCCCTCTCGGGTAAAAAGGGAAAAACTTAAACGACCCTTCAGCTCCTGACAGGGCTCAGAAGAGGCCCTTTCACAACCCACAGAGCATCCCTCCAAGGACCACCCCTTCGGTTCTGTCACTTTGTGGGCACACCCGCCCGGGCCACGTGGAGGGACCTCTGGCAGCAGCACCCACGGGGATGTCCCGCTGCTCTCCTCACAGTCTTGGTTGCTGTGAAGCCATCCATCGATGGCTGTGCTGACACAGCCTCGCCACCTGGGACCTGGTGTACTGGTGCTGACCTCGGTGGCTGTCTGTCCACACGAGGTGACCTGTCCACATGCACAGGCTCACCCTGGGGACCCGTAAGTGAGATGCTGCTCCCACTACCTCAGGGAATAATCGGGCTGTTAGCTCTCGTTCTCCACACCCACCTGCACACAAGGGAGGCATCAGGCCCATGAGACAGCACCTGCTCCAGAGCCCTGGCACCCGGGGCCCAGCCCCTAGGCTCCTGGTGAAAGAGACACCACTTTTCTGTAACTCGGTGTCAAGATGAGCCATCCAGCACAAACCCGCACAGCACAATGAGGGTCAGGCCCGCCTCCTCTCGCCTTTCCACAGGCGTGGAAACCGCTGAGGCGAGCGCCCCGGGAAATCCAATTTACGCTCCGCCTGCAATGCTACCGGGGAGCGGAGCCATCCAGACGCGTGGCACGGATTGTTACCTTTATGTCCGCACTTCTCCACGCGAGTGCCACAAGCTGGGCCCCGTGAGGAGGAGCCGCCAGAATCACGGTGGTACAGCCACCCCCACCCCTCAGAGGCCCCGTAATCATGGTACTGGGGAGCCCTTGCCCCCAAAAATCTGGGCTCCATCTGTGTCTGCTAGCCATCCACATGGCACCCAGGGCCTGGCCGGGGTGCACGGTAGGTGGGGGCAGATGTGACCTAGAAACATCCACAGGGGTAAGACCTGTAGAAATCCTGTTAGTGTGAGAAACGCTCGATTCTCTCGTAGTGACAACCTCAGGGCCCCAGCAGAGGCAGCCAGCCCTGCGCTCCGCAGCAGATGCTGTCCTGATCTCCCCCCTACCTTGCCGGAAGGTATCAGGGCATCATTCATTCATTCACTCATTCACTCATTCATTCACAAAAATGCACTGGGTGGTGCCTGTGGGTGCTGTGGGTGCAGCTGAGATCAAACCTACCGGTTCCTCCGCTGTGTGGACCTGCCTTCCAGTGGCGTATAGACAGCAGTAACCTGCCCGGTGTGTCAGGGAAAACCAGATGCAGAGCAGAGGCGAGGCCAGGCTCACGGGGCTGGGGTCCCTCCTCCACTCACCGCAGAAGGAGACCAGGAGGCACAGGGAGAGGTGATGGCTACTTCCTGTGTCCCTTTGCTGGGTTCCTGGGCACCCAGACATGTCAAACGTGATTCTGGGTGTGTCTGGGACGGTGTTTGGGATGAGGCGAGTGGAGTGGAGGGCCGTCCGTGGTACCGGTGGCCTCATCCAATTGCTGGGGTCTGAATAGAGTAGAAGTCTGAGTGAGAAAGACCTCGGTCTCGGCCTTTGGATGCAGACATAGGCTGAATTACATCGCCATTCTCCTGGGTCTCCAGCTTGCCCACTGCAGACCTGGGGCTTCCTCGGGCTCCCTAATTACATGAGCCAATTCATTATAGGCAGCCAGGCTGGCCCCCACCTTGACCAGTGACACCTACACACGACCCTGGTGCCCGACACAGGACCCTCTGGCCAGCCTTGCCTGTCCAGTGTCGCTCTGGATGACAGTGAGTGATGTATGAGAAGTGGTCCAAGCTCCGAATGGCAGAGAGAACAGCCGGTTGTCATGGCAACAAAAAATGACCGTGTGCCTCATTAAAGTACAAAGTGACATCATGATCACAGACAGACGGCCAGCGTTGTCCTCACATAATAGATGTGCGTCAGGGCTGCCCTGGGCCCAGAAGCGTGGGGAGGCGGTAGACTGCTGTCTGAGAGCCAGGGCGGGGTCCCCGTGACCTCTCCATGTGTCCAGCCTGAGTCGGTGTTTGGAAGACAGAGTTCTGCCGTCTACAGGCTCGTAAAATCCCCCCACATGCGGTCAGGATGAGGCTCAGCCCCACCTCCTCCTCCGCACTCTCCTCCCAGCTCTGGGTGCTCCCTGCCCTCCTCACCTCTGAGGACCTGTCTCCGTTTCTTCCTGAAAAGAAAGTCAGACTGTCCTTCCATTGAGGGCCAGGTGACGTGACTCCCCACCCTGCATCTCCTGCTGCCGAGCTGGCCCCCTGGCTTCCCAGCACCTCCCCCGCCCGCCAGGTGGGGTAAGGCCCTGTGCATAGGATGCAGCTGGAGCCAATGGAGGGCAGGCTGAGGAAAAGGCTGGACTCACCCACGTACAGGAGCCCATCCCAAACCCTAAATACAATTCTGGGATTTACCCGCCTCCTCGATGTTCTCATCAATTGTTATAGAGTTTTCTCATAAGTAAAACTGAATGCTGCACTTGATAAATCATCATGATGGTGCAATGCTAGCTTCACTCAGAGGATCTCTGTGTTCCTTAAACATTTATGTCCTTTCCCATTATAGCCGTATTTTACTCGTCATTGTGAAGGGTCAGGTTATTACTTCAAAGGTAACCTCCTTCTCTAGAGCCGGGCGGAGACAGAGCGTGGATTGCGTGATTAGCTCATGCAGTAAGTGCTGGCGATGGGAGGAACCTGGCTCTGTTTCCATAGTAACAAGCAACTCCGACTGACAGGGAGCGGACTTGAGCGTCTGACCCCGAAGGTGCTGATCTCACCGGCAGTGCCAAAAACACCGGCACCTGGGAGCCTCCTGCTGCGCACCACACCACCTCACCCGGTGGGCTCCTGTGTGCGGAGGGCCCAGCGCCTGGAGCTCTCCGAGTGCCTGCCTGGGCCACACCCACCACAGGGACCCGTGCACACAGGCCCCACGTGCAGGATGGTGTGCGTGCGGCTCAGAGGTGCCCAGGTAGCCGGCCCCAGGTGGACCACACCCAGAGGCCCCCGGGCTCCCAGCCGGTCCCTCTGCAGGACAGCCAAGCTGCTTTAGGCTAACATACCTGCAAGGCTTCTTTGCAGCCCAGGCATCTCCCTTGAGCTCAGAGACCCCTGTGAAGAGCAGTGTTGCTGGAACCAAGGACCCTGGGGCCTCCGGCAGCCTCGTTTCTTGTCACTGCCGAGCTGCCTCCTGAGGACGCAGGGGAGCGGGAGGGCTGGGCGGCGCTGGGAAGTGCAGTGGGGAGGTCAGGGAGGTCAGTGCACTGGCGGGCGGCTACTGACCTGTCTCCCCCGCCCCTCAGGTGGGCATCGTGCTGCATTACTGCACACTCTCCACCATGCTGTGGATCGCCGTGACCGCCAGGAACATCTACAAGCAGGTGACCAAGAAGGCCCCACCCTGCCCAGGCCCAGACCAGCCACCGTACTCCCAGCAGCCCCTGCTCAGGTACCTCCCATCCCCCAGGCTCCGGGAGTCCTGCACCTGATGCTGGGATCTAGGCAAAGTGGCTCACAAGGAAACGTGGGGCCCTAGGATGATGCGGCCAGGGTTTGGGGGTGCTGGGCGGTGGGTCGGAGGCAGGAGTGAGCTGGGGCTAGAGCCTGGCCAGCAGGTCTTGGGCCAGTGTGTCGGTCCAGTGTTGCTGAGCTCCACGCCATGGGTGGGCCGTGGTGCACACGGCTCCAATGGGGAGTCAGTAAGTGGCCTCAGTTATTCACGGGTCTCTGAGTTAAGATACCTACTCATTCGCTGGGGAAACCGAGGCAGCTCAGTTGCTGGAATTGCTGGTTTTAAGGTGACTGCGCCCCGGCCCTCATCTGGGGCTCAGTGGCTTCGGACTCACAGCTTTCTCCACGAAGACTTATCAACAGTCTAGGCAGGTACCATCATCACGAGCCATGGAGGGCAGCTGAGGGAACGTGCAGTGAAGATGTCGGAGTGAGACCGCGGTGGCGGGATAGCTTCGAAGTCGCGGGTGAAAGGCTTGTCTCAGGATGTCCACACACTGCAGGGGACAGCGGTGCTCACAGCAGGGACCGACTCCCCGTTCTCATACCTACTGATCACCCCACCCACTTACTGATCAGACTCCCTCCCCCCGACGTCCTGAGACCAAGAGTCCCTGTGCCCAGGGCCAGCCCTGGCTCCTGTGCTGCCCCGGGGTGACCCCACGGCCAGCCAGTCAGCAAGTACCCCATGCTCTTTCTTCCTCCCGCGTGGCTGCACGTCCTCACCCTGTGTGTGTCCAAGGACGCTGTCGGGCAGTAGTTGGAGTTTCATCAAGATGCAGATTCACTGGTTCTTTCTAGAAACTGTGCCCTGACAGAAGGAGGAGGCTGCCCAACCCTACGGTCAGGGAGCTCCTGGCTGGGTTGTGCGGAGACAGGGAGTGCATGAAGCCCGTGGTCCTAGTGGGTCTGGGCTCCGCTAGGGGCTGTGTCAGTGGGAACAAAACAGAAATCCCCCCGAGATCCAATGTCATACCAGCACAGGAGAGGGGCTCTGACCGGGGGCCCCCAAGGCTGGCGCAGACCTCACTGCAGAGAACGTGGCTGGAGCCCAGGGGCACGTGAGGCTGGTGCAGAGGGGCCACCTCCACCAGGAAGAGATCACTGGAGGGGACCGGGGGGCTCCACACCTTTGACCGCCACCCAGCGGCTGCAGCAAGAATAGCTGCCCAGGCCTCCAGCGCCCTCTGCTGTCTGAGCCTGTGCTGTGCCCAGGAGCTGTGCTCAGCCCCTGTCCTGAGGGCTCAAAGCTCAGAGTGACTTGAGCTGGAACATTCAGGGAAAAGGAGGAAAAGAGGCAAGAGAGGGCCTGGCCGGAGGTGATGGAGGGCCCTGAGCGCTTCACCCTGCAGGACGCGCGGCCAGGAAGGCTTGGGCCGCAGGGCAGGTCAGCACCTCTCCAGCACCCAGTGGGCAGTGGCCCATGGGACATACTACCTAAGACAGGAGGGTCTGAACCTGCCCAGGACCCGGCAGCCTCTAGAGCTCCACTCACTGGAGAACATGTTGGTCCCACAGGGACAGTCTGCAGCCATCGGGAAAGGAGAGCATGCGACAGCACTGAATGGGCCAGGGCACACTGTCCCCCAGCTCCACAGCTTAGCAATGTGGCCCCTCTCCCCCCACCCGGCTGCCAGGGGGACATCTGTGGGCTGGCCTGGGCCACGGGGCCAATGATGGGGATCACAGGCTTGAGCAGAGCGAGCCCCACGGCACTCTTGTTTCATCCTTTTCGTGAAGTCCTACGTGTCAGAGATGTGGTATCTGTGTTCATGGGGGAGGATGTCAGGGAATTTACGTTTTTAATGTCCTTGCCTGGTTTGGATACCAATCTCAAACTGCGTCAGGGGGCACCCCACCCCCCTTGTTTCTGAGCCTAAATAAGACCAGGTCATCCCTTCCTTAGACGTGACCCACGGGACCTGAGTCTCTCTGTTAGATGTCTGTGGATATTGAAGTAAGTCTTCTATTAGACACAGAGTATTCGGACTTTCTACCTCTTGTTTCAATTTTGGTGATTTGTTGGGTGTTGTTGGGTGTTTTTTTTTTCCCGAAGAATTTATCCATTTCATCTACGTTGCTGAATCATTCACATACACTTGTATATAATATAGAGATGCTCCTCTATTTACAATAGAGTTTCATCCTGGTAAACCCATCATACATTGAAAATATTGTTGAATCAAAAATGCATTTAGCACACCTAACCTATGAACATCATAGCTTAGCTTAGCCCACCTTACAGAACACAAAACCCCAAAATGCTGGCAACACAGCACACTGCCGGTAACGGGCGGTTACCTTCGTGATCACGTGGCTAACGGCAGCCTCCGCTCACCCTGCCGCTCAACATCACACCACATAGCACCAGCCAGGGAAAGATCAGAAATTCAAAGTGCAGTTCCTACTGAATGCGTTTCACTTTCACGCCATCATAAAGTTGGGAAACCGTAAGTAGAACCATCCTAAGTCGGGACCATCTGCCCTCTGACTCCTTCGGTGCCTGTGGGACGGGTGATGGGAAACCGCCTTCTTAACGCTGCAAGTTGTTCTCTCTCTTTTCTTTCTTTCTTTTTTTTCTCTCTCTCTTTTCTTCATCAGCCGACTCAGGCTATGTCGTTTTGTTCATGGTTTCAGGAAATCAACGTCTGCTTTGGTAATTTTCATACTTTTGTCTTTTTTTTTTTCTAATGGAGGTGTAACTGACATAAAATTATTAGTTTCAGATGTAGGACATAATGTTCGTGTATATTGTGATCACCACAATAGGTCTGGTTAACATCCATCACCCACATAGTTACTACTTTTTTTCTTGTGATGAGAACATTTAAGATCCACCCTCTTAGCAACTGTCAGAGATACAGCATAGTGTTACTATCGTCGCTGTGCTGTACATTACATCCAGGACTTTTCTTTTCTTTACCTCTGCTCCTATCTTTATTCTCTCCTTCCTGCTCCTTTCCATTTACTTTGATTTTTTATTTTTCTGCCTTGCTGAGGTGGAATCTTATGTCAGTGAACTTTAGACCTTCCTTTTTTCTCACAGATGCAGTCATAGCTATGAATGTCCTTCTGAATCCTGCTTTAGCTGCACCCCAGAAATCTTATATGGTATTTTCTTCCTCGTTCTGTTTAAAATCGTTTCTAAATTCCCTTTTGATTTCTCCTTTGACCCACGAATTATTTACTAGTAGAAGTGCATCATTTCATTTCCAGATAGTCGTGATTTTCCTAGTTATCTTACTGTCATTAATTTGCAACTTAATTTCATTGTGATCAGAGAATATACTCTGTATGCTTTAAATCCTTTTAAATTTATTGAGATGTGTTTCTTTCTTTTTCTTTTTTTTAAAAAATATATTTTATTGATTTTTTACAGAGAGGAAGGGAGAGGGATAGAGAGTTAGAAACATCGATGAGAGAGAAACATCGACCAGCTGCCTCCTGCACATCCCCTACTGGGGATGTGCCCGCAACCAAGGTACATGCCCTTGACCGGAATCAAACCTGGGACCCTTGAGTCCGCAGGTCGACGCCTCTATCCACTGAGCCAAATCGGTTAGGGCGAGATGTGTTTCTTGATGTCATCTGTCATCAAGACTATGTGCACTTAAAAAAAATAAATGTTTTGCATTTATTGGTGGTGATGTTCTAGAAAGAGTAATTAGGGCAAAGTGATTAATACTGTTGTTCAGATCTTGTTTCTTTACTGATTTTTTTTTACTACTTGTTCTCTCAATTGCTAAGGAAGGGGAGTTAAAATCACCAACTATGATTTTGGAGTTGTCTGTTTCGCCCTTTAATTTTGTCCATTTTCTTCATGTAGTTTGAATCTTTTCCTAGGCACCCACACATTCTGGTTGCCATCACTTCCAGTAAACTAACACTGACATCATTACAAAATGTCCCTCTTTATCTTTTTCTCTTAAAATCTACTTTATCTGCTATTAATGTAGCCACTCCAGCCTTCCTGGGGTCATGGTTTGTGTGGACTGCTTTTTCCATCCATTAACTTTCTACCTCTCTGTGCCTTTATATTTTAAATGCTTCTATTGTAGATGGTAAATAGCTTGCTTTTTTGTTGCTATTAATCAGTTCTGATGATCTCTGCCTTTGGAGTTTGTAGTCCATTAAAATTTAATGAAATTTTCATTTGGTTGGATTTAGATCTCCATTTCACTATTTGTTTTCTGTTTTACTTTTTGTCATTGTTGTTAATCCTCACCAGATGATATTTTTTCCATTTATTTTTAGACAGAGTGGAAGTGAGGGGGAGAGACAGAGAGAGAAAAACATCAATATGAGAAAGACACATTGATTGGTTGCATCCCACACGGGGATCGAGCCTGCAACCAAGGTACATGCCCCTGATCAAAAAGAACCCAGGACCCTTCAGTCCATGGCCGAAGCTCCAACCACTGAGCCAAACCGGCTAGAGCGTTACTTCCTTTTTTTTTCTTCTGTCCTTCCTTTCCTCTTCTATTTCCTCGTCTTGGATTATTATAACATTTTTAAACTCTTTATTTTATCTCTTAGTGTTTTGCCTACTAATTTTCTGTGGTCGCTTCAGGGATTTAAATCCACAGCCTCTTCACAGCCTGTTCAGTGTGAAAATTCTACTATTTCATGTAAACTACATTAGAAACCTTGCAACTGAATGGGGACCCTCTCCCCTCCCACATCCTTAGGCTGGAGACGCCGTGTATATTACCCCTGTGTGTGTCATAAATGCCACAGGCAGAGGTAACATTCTTCCTTTAAACAGTCACATGTATTTTAAAGAAGTTAAGAGGAAACAAAACCTTTTCTACTTACCCTACTATTTAGCATTTTTATGTTCTTTCTTCCTCCAAGTGTCCATCGGGTACAAGAACCCTTCAGCCTGAAGGCCTTCATTTAGCATTTCTTGAAGTCAGCGGGACACTTATTTTTATTTTTATTACAAGCTGTCTTTATTTCTCCTGCATTCTGAAGGGTGTGTTTCTGGGTATAGAATTCTGGGAGGCAAAGTCCCCAGGGATCACCACAAGTGACCAGAGGCAGGGTCATCCTGCTCCCACCCAAGGACCTAGGACCCGTGTCATTCTCCTCATGGGGGACATGGCACTGGGGCCTGGCCAGGGCCATCTCTGCAGGGGCGCAGCAGCCAGCGAGCTGGGGGTGCGGGGAGGGGGGCGGGGGAGAGGCCAGGCCCTGGCAGTGGCTGCCTGGTCAGTGGGGCCACCCTCCCTCCTTTGCCCTGAAGGTGATGCTGTTCTTGGGGGACCCAGTTGGGTTCAAAGGTCAGTGAGCGACCTCCTGCTCTCC
>NW_005871303.1:1475166-1483818 GCF_000147115.1 Myotis lucifugus
CAGATACTCATAGACGACAGACTGCACGGCCCGGAATGAGCGCGCCTTGCTGAGACATGCAGGGCAGGGGTCCTGGGCTGCCAGACTGTCCCAGGTGTCCATGAGTTGCAGCACAAGGCCTGGTCGCCCAAAGCTGTCCTCCTCCCAACGGACCCAGTTTCCCCCTGGGGACCGAGGGCCGGCTCATGGAGATGGGAGAGGCCTGGGGGACCAGTAACACCTGGGCAGCAGGCCGAGGCCAGCAGAGTGGACCCAGCTGTGCACAGGAGCTGGGTCAGACTCCGCAGGCCCTCCCTACCCTGTCCAGGCCAGAGGACCTCACCGACCCTCCCCACTCTCATTCCGCACAGGACGCCCACCCCCAGCTCTGCAGGCTCCAGTGCCCCGGGACACTCCCTGACCTTGGCCCTCCAAAGCAGCCTGAGTGCATCAGGCTGGCCCTGGTGGGCGGGATGGGGTCCCTTGCCCATCACCTGACCATGAGGCTGCCAGTTGGCCATGCCCAGCAATGACTTCCACGGGCACCTCAGGCGCAGGCGGCACAGTCAGCACTGGGCTCGCCCCACAGCCAACCCCTCCTGCCCCCAGGAGGCCAGTGCCACACTGGGCTCGGATCCCAGCACAGCCCTCAGCAGACCCTCGGGGTCCTGGAGCTGTCTCCCCCCGTCCCCCACACCCTCACCAGCTCCTCCTCCTCCTGCTCTCCTCCCGCAGCTGCTGGATGGCCTGGGAGCCCAGCCTGGGCGCGTTCTACGGGCCGGCGGCCTTCATCGCCCTGGTCACCTGCGTGTACTTCCTGGGCACCTACGTCCAGCTGCGGCGTCACCCGGAGCGCCGGTACGAGCTCAGGGAGCGGACGGACGAGCAGCATCGGCTGACGGGGCTGGAGGCCGGCCACAGCCCCAGGGCCCCCCCAGGCGTGGCGCCCACCTGTGCCTCCCTGGCCGCCTCGCTGCTGCAGAACGAGCACTCGCTCAAGGCCCAGCTGCGGGCCACGGCCTTCACGCTCTTCCTGTTCACGGCCACGTGGACCTTCGGGGCCCTGGCCGTGTCACAGGACCACTTCCTGGACATGGTCTTCAGCTGCCTGTACGGCGCCTTCTGCGTGACGCTGGGGCTCTTCGTGCTCATCCACCACTGCGCCAAGCGGGACGACGTGTGGCACTGCTGGTGGTCGTGCTGCCCTTCCCGCCGGGACACCCAGGCCTCGAAGCTCAGTGCCCACCACACGCTCGACGCCAATGGGGACGCACTGGGGCACGCCACCTGCCTGCAGGACTCGCCTTGTGTTGGCAAGCCACGGGGTTTTGGGCACCCGCCGGCCGGCCACTGCAAGATGACCAACCTGCAGGCCTCCCAGAGCCACGTCAGCTGCCTGTCGCCGGCCACGCCCTGCTGCGCCAAGATGCACTGTGAGCAGCTGATGGAGGACATGGCCCACGTCCACCTGCACGAGGAGGACGCGTTTGGGCACGACCTGCACCTGCACCGGTGCCTCCAGGGCAGAACTAAGCCTCGCTACTTCAGCCGGCACAGGGCGGCCGCGGCCGAGCAGGAGTACGCCTACCACATCCCGTCCAGCCTGGACGGCAGCCCCCACAGCTCACGCACAGACAGCCCTGCCAGCTCGCTCGAGGGCCCGGCGGGGATGCACACGCTGGCCTGCTGTGCCCAGGGCGACCCCTTCCCCTTGGTCAGCCAGCCCGAGAGTGGCAACATCAGTCCCACACTCTACGGCTGCACCCCGCGGCCCGGCAGGGAGGTTGGCCGAGGCCCCGCCCACTTTGAGATGCTCCAGAGGACACAGTCCCTGCCCTTTGGGGGCCCTGGCCAGAACGGGTTGCTCAAGGGCGACGTGTGCGAAGCCGTGCCTTACGGTGCCGACAGCACAGGCAACATCCGAACGGGGCCCTGGAAGAATGAGACGACTGTGTAGCCGCCGTGCCACCCACCCCAGGCGAGCGTCAGAGCAGAGAGGGACCCTCTCCCACGTGAGGTCGGCAGGGTCACCGAGTGACAGGGCCGCTCAGAAGCGACTGGCACCCCCGGTGACCTCTGGTTATGAAGGACTCAAGTGGGAAGACGCTTTGGGCCACGTTGCCTCCCCGAACCCCGAGGTCAGACAAGTTGTCGTGCCCACAGTCACCCCTTGTGGACCTGAAGCGCCCGTCCCCGGGCAGCCCAGCCACGCAGCGGGCAGAGGAACCGGCCTCCGCCTGGGGGCCTGCCCGCCTGTGATGGCCGCGGCAGGAGGCACACTGATCTTTCTCGTGTTCAATGTGTGTGTTAAGTCTTGTTCCAGGGGCGGGCAGCCTGCTGGCCAGCCCAGTGCGCTCTGAACCTGGGCCCCACGTCGGAGCCGACGCCCGTGCCATCTCCACCTCAGCCCCCACCCTGAATGCAGCCCCAGCCCCGCAGGCTGAGGGCCTCACAGACGCGGGGCACCCAGCTGTGCTCTGGGAGCACGTGGCCTTCAGGGGGGTGGAGGGGGCCCCACGGCTCTGTAAAAGCCCAACTGCCCTTTAACAAATATTCCATTTCCTAAGCCAGCCGCTGTCAGGACTAGATCCCCGCCCCAGCGTGGGAATTTGGGAAAAATAAAGTTCCCTGCCCCGCAAAGAGAAGGAGCTGGCATTTCCATGAACCTCTGGGCACAAAGCCCTGACTCAGAGGACAGAAGTGCCCCATCCCATGGCTGGGGTCAATGGGTCCTCACAGGGGCAGAAGCCTGGACGCCCAGAAGGATGTGACATTCGTGTGAGACCGTGCACAACCACCCCTCCCTCCCTGTGACATGTGTACACACACACACACACACACACACATGTACATGCCATGTGTGTGCATCACATGTTCACCCACCCATGCACAGTGCACTATACCTGTGCGCACATCACCACCAACATGCACATGGCACATCGTGCACAGGCAGGGTAGTCAGGGGGTCAGTGCTCTGCTCGGCTGTCATGGTGCGACTCGCCCGTGTGCTCTGCGGTCTGGGCGGGAGGATGTCCCCCGGAGCAGCTCCTTCCTTCGCACCCACTGGGAGAGACGAGGGGTGTGTCAGGCGCCCCAGGCCCCACGCTCAGTATCTGAGCACGAGGAGCCTCACTTCCCGGGATTCCCGACAGAGAGGCTGTAGCTTACCAGTGTCCGTACCTGCCACCAACCCCGTGCGTCTCACAGGCCCGCCAGACAGGCGGCTCCTGTCTCCATCACTGTCTGCCTGTTCACCTGCTTCTGTTGCTGACATGAACCGAGACCCGACGCTGTGCTGTGTACACACTGTAGATGCAGAACCGTCAGGCAAAATACAGTGTTTCACATTGTTCGCCCTTCGTGAGGCTGGTTACTGGCATCCATGTGCGTCTCTGACCCTCGAGGAGGGCGGCCCACCGCCCTGCAAGGCCCTGTCTGTGCCCTGGTGCTTGGGGCAGGGCCGTTCTTCCCTGGCCCGCCCCCGTGGGTACCCAGCCTCCCTCCCACCTCAGCAGCCCTGGCAGAACAGAGAGCGCACCTCATCATCCAAACCAACGACGCTCGGCACTAAATAAACCTCGAGGGCTTCAGTATCGACATGGCCTCCTGAGCCCAGTGGGGAGCCGTGTTGTGACATGGCCCACTGGCACGTGATGGGCACCGCACGGCTGCAGTCAGGCGCTCCGTGTGGAGTGAGCTCCCACAAGGGTTGGGAGCGGGATAGAAGCCCAGGCTGCCTGTGCCTTACGTTTTGTGTCCCTTCCTTGCTCTCTGCACATGTGTCTGCCTGTATGCACATGACTGGGTGGTGAGGGGCAAGAGTTATGTGTGAGTGTGAGCGTGCAGTGTATAAAGACGAATGTGCATGTGTGAATGTGCTTACATGTGTGCTGTATGTTTGTACATTGGATAGCTGTGCACATGTGTGAGTTCATGTAGGTGTGTGTGCATTAGTGAGTGGGTGTGGTGCCTGAGTTGTATTGCGTGTATGCAGTAAGAGTGCATGTGTGTGCATGCTACATGAGAGTGTGCATGCGTGTATATGAGTGTGTGTGCTTGTGTACATGAGATGAGTGTGCATGCGTGTGTGTGCTCTTCAGAGGGTTAAAAAGTCAAAGCGGAGTGCTCTGGCCATTCGGGGGCACAGGGAGCAGGAAGGGGCATAAGAGGCGCATCCCTCAGCCATGACCCAGGCTGCTGCGTCCACCTCAGCAAGAGTCAGGATGCCCAACAACAACGGGTGGTGACAGGAGGAGTCCTCCACCCCAAGCTTCACTGTGCCGGCTCCTGTGGGCCAGGAGGGAGGGGTGCTGGATGGGACTGTGGACATGCAGACACATGTGACAGAAATAAACCACCTGAGGGACAGTCCTCCAAGGGCGCCAGGCAGCAGCCCCCCAGGCTGTGGATCCAAAGGCGTTGCCTGATGTCACAGAGGTCTCCACAGCAGTTCGAGGACCAGAAACCCCTGCGCACGGACAGGGAAGGTGCAGCAAAGGGGGCCTGTCCAGAGCCCCTCTGGGTAACGGCACCCACAGTCCTCCACCTTCCCTGCTGCCTCACACCCACCAGCTGGCAGGTGTCAGCCTTGTGGTGTCCTGCCCACGGCTTCCCTCCCCCGGGGTGTCCCAGGGAACCGCCGGCCGCTGCCATGTCCCCACCGTCCCCAGGGTGGAACGCATCCAGGGAAACATCGTACATTTATTCCATCTCAAACTGCATAAATGTCGACACTGTCTCTGCACCAGCAGCAGATGACTCCACTCACAGCTCCAGCCACACCCACGTGGTGACTTTGGGGGCCAGCCCTGGCTACCAGAGGGTCCCCACTTCCTGTGGTCGGGGGTTCAGGCATCAACTGGACTGGGGACCCATGTCCACGGTGACCTCACCCCTCGCCCCTGCAGGAGCCCCCGAGTCCTGCAGAAGCACCGTGGGTCCCAGGGAAGGCCACGCGAGCCGGCCGGAGCGCTGGCTCCCGGGCAGCAGCAGGTCAGAGGGCTCCTGTCCTGTGTTCCCATCTCTAACGGACTGTACCCAAAGACCTAGGTCATGTAAAATGAGTCAAATGGTCATTAGAAACAAAAAAAAATAGTTTTAAAGTTATTTATTAAATATTCAATTTATTAAAACTTCCATGTGTATTTGTTTCCAAAAAGTGTGATGGGGACCCTGGCCGGGTGGCTCAGTTGGCTGCAGCATCGTCCCATATACCAAAAGGTTGCGGGTTCAATTCCTAGTCAGGGTGCATACCTAGGTAGTGGATTCAAGCCTCAGTCAGGGCACATATGGAGGCAAAGGATAATGTTCTCTCACATCCATCTTTCTTTGTCTCTCTGTCTCTCTCTCTCTTTCTCTCTCCCGCTCTCCCCCTCTCTCTTTCTCTCTCCCCCATCCTCTCTCTCTAAAGTCAATTTTTTTTAAAAACCAATATTCTCAAGTAAGGATTTTTTTAAAGAATGATGGGGGATCTATAGAAACTTTCAAGCATAAAAATATGTCACAATAGAATAAAATTCTGGGCAAAATTGGATGATTATCATGAGTTTAATGAAAACTGTCATGATGAGGATTTCTGACTAGTAAAGAAAAATGTGTTTCTATGTTTTCTGTAAATGGTTGATGGTGGGTACCAGAGCCACTTTGGTATTTAGCTTCTTGGATACATTTAGGAGAGTGACTAACAGCTTTATTTCAAACGGTCAATATTTACACCACACCAGCTATGACATTCGTTGCAATTATTGACATTTTTTTTAATTTGGATGTTGACTTCACACTGTGCACAGGTTTTGACAGCTCTTCAAATTGTTTTAGGGAAAATGAGAGCCGAGGCATTGAAGACCCCGCTCCACTGGCCTCACATCACCGGGCCAAGCTGAGCACCAAGTGCATACCCCGAGACAGGAGGGAGCCCCTATCTGCGGAGAGACGGGGCTCGACAGAGAACAAGACCAAGTCCTGACAGTGTCCGGGTGTGGGAAGGGCAGAGACCAGCATGGAGCAGCCTTCGCAGGAGACCCCATCTGTGGGGGGGCTCCTGTCCTGGACACCGACCAGAAGGGAGGTCAGTGGGAAAGCGGGGCAGGCCAGGCACTGCAGCGGAGGCAGAAGTGGCCACGCGGAGGGAGGGTCCTGAAAGAAAGAGGGGGTGGGGCAGAGAGCAAGCAGCGAAGACCAGTAAGAAGACTGGGCACCACCTGGCATGGCCTGGAAGCCCTGCAGGATTCAGACAGCACCTGAGGGAAGCGTCAGGAGGCAGGTGTGCTGCTGGGCGTGTACTGGACGCCCAGGCACGGTGCAGAGGTGGGTGCAGAGGCCAGGAGGTCGTTCCAGTGTCTGCTCATGAGGCTGTGGGGCCCTGTTTGGAACTGAGCTTGCAATGAACTTTCAGTGGACATCAGGGCTGCCTTGTGGTGTCCCATCGGCTCTGGGAAGATTTGAGTGCCTCATCTACATGGCTCTGACCTCAAGGATCAGGCCCTCGTTCAACATTATCAACCATCTACTACGTTCGAGGCACCAGGAACCAGGGCCCCTCCCCTGGAGAAAGCTTGCTATACAAGCAGGCAGGTGTGCAAACACTCAGAAAGATGAACTAACTTCCAGAAGTTTCACATCACTCCACAAACAGGAAGACCGTGGCCACAAACTCTGAAATGAAAGCAGGCGGGTAGGTAGAAGGAGCTGCAGTGCGCCCTGCCCCAGACCCCTCCCCGCGACCCATGTGCCCTGGTCCCTGGCCACCGAGCAGCAGTCCCCTAAGTATTCTCAGGCCGCTATGGCCAGAGCTGACTCAGCTGATGTCAGCTGCCCATTTGTTCCGTATTTTACCCAAAGTGGATGCATCTTTTCCCAGGAGCTTATGTGATGTCACTGCTCCCTTAGCTATGGGTGACCTTTGCCCTGTCCCATTCAGCCCTCACCCTACGCCCTGGGCCAGCTGCATGGTGGGTCGAGAAGCAGGTGACAAAGCCCATGCCCTCCTCCGGGAGGGCCCTGCAGCACACCCTTTGTGCCCGAGGCTCCCCCACTGGGCCACACCCAGGCTCCACCAGCTCTCAACAAAGTAAGGTGGCAGCCCAGCCCCCCAGCCCTGCAGCAGAGGGACCCTGCAGCCAGGGCCCTCAGCTCTGTAGACCCAGGGTCCAAGGATGGGGGTGCGGCTGGAGCCCCAGAGTCCCGCAGCAGGGCCTGCCTGCCACTGTCAGCCTCCTTCTGAGACCCGATGTGGTGTCCACAGAGAGCTCAGGGACAGGAGGCCCAAGTCACACGACTGTGAGATGCTTTTTCTCCAGTTCCTGCTGCCTCTACCCCTATTCCACTCACCCCGGCTGCTACTCTGAGCTTCCAAATATCCCAGGATGGGGGAGACTGCCCCTGATTTCTGCTCCAATTGAGCTGGGTGGGCCCAAGGATCAGCACCTGGCACAAGGTAAGGCTGCCCAGCACCCATCTCGGCCACCAGCCTCAGGCTTCACTGCCCACCTATTTCTCCCGGGATTGGGGAGCCCCTCACATCCTTGGGTGTCATGTCCCAGGGCCCGGGGCCACAGCGATCTGATCCAAAGACAGAACATTAGGAATTAATGTCCCTGCCCATTGCACCCTCGGACTTTGGAAAACCTGTCACAAGCCCTGCCTCATTCACACAGGGAGCATTTACGCAGTGCCTGCTGTGTGCCTGGCCAGGCGAGGCTGCGGGGACAGGGCTGGCCACATGGGGGAGCTCTCCTGTGGGAGACCTCCCCACAGCTCTGCTCTCTACGGGCTTGGGGTAGCAGGCACCCATGTCAACCCAGGATGGTGAAATTACCATCCACCCTTCTGTGCAAAATGTGCGTGCCGGGTATCCTGGCTCTTGGTCAGGCTGGGGGGCGGGGGGCGGTGAGGAGAGAAACCTGACTCTTTGCCCAACTGCAGCCCCAGCTTGGGGCAAGGCTCACCTTGGTGGACCCTAATGTGCAGTGAAGGGCTGAAGCGCGGGCCGGCTGGACTGCAAAAGGGGAGGGGTTGTCTGGTCTTTGGGCTTCCGTTCCACTGGCTGGCAAGGTGCGGGTAAAGCTGTAACTGCTGGTCCCCACATGGCGTCCAGGGCACCTTAATTCGAGCGAGGAGGATTGGCCACCCTCCAGCCGCCCGGCCGGGTCCCTGCCAACCCCGTCCCGCCGGCCTGCGCGCCTCGGCGGCCGCCACCCCGGCTGAGGCTGCGGCAGCCCCGGCCCGGGCCAGCGGGGACGGGAGCAGGGGTCCGACGGAGGGTCGACGACCCACCCGGCGCTGTCCTTGGGGTGCGCCGCGGCTCGCGCCCCTCCTGTGCTCGTTTGGGCGCCGAACCGGGCTGCAGCCTGGGGGCCTCTGGGAACTGTTCGCCGGCCGCAGGCGTGTCTACGCGATAAACTTCCCCTGACCTAATGCGTCGGAGACTCATCCCTGTCGCTTATGCAGCTTTAGTTTGGTCCTTTTCAATGCTGGGGAGCATTCCGTTTGTCTATAGCCTCGAATTTATTTTAGCCCCTCGCTAAGTGGAGGTTTGGTTTGTTTCCAGCTTATCCTGCTTTGTTTGGCTACTCCTTTGCAAGCTAGACTGCAGGACAAGAACCGAACCAAGAAGGCTTTTCTGATCTAGCGGCCTGGCAAGGCTTCTCCGATTTCCACTTCTTTCTCTTACCG
>NW_005871303.1:1484216-1518841 GCF_000147115.1 Myotis lucifugus
CAGGTCTTGGGGATGGGGGATCCCCAGTCGGTCTCACGACTCCTCACCCTAAACATTTTCTCCCGGAGGGGGCGGGACCCCTGGCATGCCGCAGGGGACAAGCATATGGGGGCTGTCGCTGGAGCTGATGCTCTGTGGGAGGTGGGCACTGATTGTCAGGGTTGGGCAGGGGCGTGTGGGGGCACGTGGGGGGTAGAGCGCTGTTTCCTCTTTGCAGCTGACCTAGGAGGTCAGCAGGAGGTGCCGGCAGAGCCCAGACTGGCGGGACTGTTGAGGAGCTGGGGGGGCGTGGAGGGGGGGGTCAGGACTGAGGGCTGCTTCCTGCTCACAGAAGACAGGGCCCTCACTCAGGTCCCCGAGTGGGCCCCCACCCAAGGTGCACAGGGGTCTCTGTCACATGAGATTTCTGGCCGTTAACTGAGTCAGATGCCCACAGGGCCAGGCTGCCCGTGACTGAGGCAAGCAAGCCATCCCCCACTTGGCTGGGGTTTGTCCCTGTGGCTCTGGCTTCCCCATAGTGTCCCACGGGCTCTGGGTCAAACGAATTAACGGCTAAACAAGCCAGGCCTCTCTGCATGAGAGGGGATCCCAGAGGGTGCAGCTGCTCCCAGAGAGACCCTCTTGTCTCCCACGGCTGTGGGCCCTGGGCACGGGGCCCTCCAAGCCTCCAGCAGGCAAAGGCCCGGCTCCCTGGGCTTCCCTGCTCACTGTTGAGGGCCGGCGCCATGCAGCCCAGAGTCGGATGCCGTCCCTCCATGGCTGGTGCTGATGGGGACCCTCCACGTGCCTGTGCGGGTGAATCAGACTGGCTGGTGCCTCCAGGGGTAGAGAAGGGATTCATCACACTCCCCGGGGCCTTCCCCCCTTGGCCCAGCCCCAGCCCCAGCCCCAGCCCCTGGAGCTCAGGTTGAAGAAGCTCAGTCCTTCTTTCTGGGTAGCAGTCTGTCTCAGGAAGCTGCTGCTGGCCAGGAGGGGCCGCTGAGCCAGTGCCCGGGGGTGGGTGCTGCCCCACCCCCAACCCCCCATGGTGACCTGGATTTGGTGAGAGAAGCTGCAGAGCAGAGAGGCAGGTAATAAATAAACCTTTGGACATCTCCGTGGCTTTGATGGAAGAAGAAAGGGTGCCTGCTCCCTGCCCCAGCCTTCACAGCTCCCCAGAGAACGCATTCAAGTGCATCTGTGAGAAGACTCACCCCTAAACCACCAGGGCAGACAGAACAAGCCGCCCACACTCCGCCCACACTCGGCCCGCCTCCTCTGTGGCCCGGCACCAAGCAGGACTGGGGCCAAGTAAACAGGACAAGAGCCAGGATTGGACCCAAAGCCACCACCCTGCCACCGTCCTTCCTCCCACCGAGTCCTGACACCTTCTCTTGGGAGGTGTCCATGGCTCCCCTCTGTGCACAGTGCATGGGGTCGGGGGTCCCCACTGTCCTGTGACCAAAGCCTCCAGGGGACCGGGGGTGCACAGTGGTCCCACTGCTGAGCATCCAGCAGGAATGTTCGGGGGCTCTTCCGACTTCTCACCCCTCTGAAGAGACAGGTGCTGCCTCCAGGTGTGTCCCACAGAGCAGGAGGCCGGGCCTAGAGCAGGCCTCACCTGTCCCAGGTCCAGACTGCACGCCACACACACTCAGCTTGGTCGCTGTTGCAGGTCTTAAATCTACATCAGGGACATGTGACACTGCCTGCCAGTGATACCTAGTCAGGTGGCATCCGGAGAGCCATCTTGTGCAAGGTGAGGGAGGAGCCAGGCTGTGTCACCTGGCCAGGCTTGCTGAAGGAGCCTGGAGAGCCAGGACGGCAAGGACATGGGCCGCCCCAGGGAGGGACAGCGGCCACCAGACCCAGGACACCAGCAGACCTCAGGAGACACAGGAGTTGGCCACTTACAGTAACGGACTGTACAGTGAGGTCAAGAAATAGAACCCCATGGAGCCCCAGGAGCCCCTCCCCAATGTCACCGAGAAAATCCAAATAGCCCATGAACATATGAAAAGATGTTTGACTTTATTATAAAAGGGGATAGGAAATACCCGCACTGTGAGTACCTCTCCAGGTTGGCAAGGCCCAAAAATCCGGACGGCGGCCCTCCCTCCCTGCTGGGGGAGCAGAGGAGAACGGTCTTTGTCAAACAGCTTGGCGTTGGGTGTGAAGTGGAGACGCCACAGCTTGTGTCCAGCAGTTTCTCTGGTGGGTGCTGACGGGTCGGAGAACTCGACTGGAAACCCCCAAGGCACATGGTGAGGGCTGGCACCACCAGCAACGCCCTGGAGGATGCAGCCCGGCTGGTCCCTGGTCTCCTGCAGGCAGCACCCCGTACAAGCCAAGGACAGGGTTTCGGGGTCAGGCAGAGCGGCCAGTCAGGCAGGACAGTGGCTGCAGGAGAGGCAGACGCCAGCCATCGGGAGGCAGGTGGTACCACTGCCTGCCAGGGGCCTTGGAGCGGCAAGAAGGAGAGCAGGCTTGGACAGGAAGATGGCGCACCAGTTTAGGGATTGGCGGGAGTGGGGGGGGGGGGAGGAGGTGAAAGGGGGCAGGGTGTCTCCTGGTCCCCAGACCCCCTTGAGGAGTAAGGAGCATTCTTATCCCTGCCCCGTTGAACAAGAACCTCCCAGCATCTGTGGGCTGAGTACTGGGCTTGGGGATTCGAAGGCAGATGGGGACCTTGTCGCTGCCCAGAGGAGCACACAGCTGGGGGTGCCCTAGAAAGGAGTGACATTCCCGCTGTGCCCTAGGGGTCCATGTGACGTCTGTAAGGAAATGAGCTCAGAGCAGCAGGCAGCTGGAGAACCATGGAGAGCTTCCGGGGAGGTGAGAGTTACGCGTGGGGGGCTCTAGGACACATAGGCAGACCCCCAGCAGGGCACCCTGCAGAGCTCCCCACGCCTGGGGGTCTGGCAACTGAAGGGACGTCAGCAGGCCTGGGGGTTGTTGACAAACCTCCGAAGTGACTGGGCTTTGTGTTGGCAGGCCCCGTTCCAAGGTTAAAAAATTCATTGGTTATAAGAGAGTACTTCTGGGTCCCCATGGAACCCTGGCTCACAGTCTGTGACTGGGTCGGCGGCCTCTTTAAGACACAGAAGCCCCTGAATGGGCACTCTGCTGCAACCAGACAGGGGCCCTGGGTGGGAAGCCAGCCCTGCCCAGGGTCCCAGGGACTAGCCGAGGAGGGGCTGCCCCAGGACAGCCTGCCCTGGGGGCTCGCCTGTACCTGCCTCCTGCACCCCTCCTCCCAGCCAGGACGGGTTGACTTTGTGTCTGCACAGTCGCAGGGTGGAGACCTCTCTTGCCGGCCCTGCACGGAACAGGACTTGGGTGGTCCTGCCCTCACACCTACCCCATGGCCCACTCAAGCACTGCCTTGCCGAGGGATGGTGAGGGGTGGGGCGCGAGGCCCAGTGGGGCCCATGGATCGGGACCCCTCAGCATGCGGGAGACCTCCTCTTAGAAGCCAGCCGTGTCCCTGGGCTCTGTCCTGGCCTGTGCCTTGGCCATCCCCCCTTCCTGTTGCAACCGCGGAGCTTCAGGGGGGCTCAGCCATGTGGAATCAATGACTCAGACCCATGGATATCACTTCATAAAATCGCGCAGAGAAGCCCCTGATTAGCTCCTCCTACCATGAATGGGACAGGGTTCCACAGGGCAGGGGGTGGGCAGGGCCTGGACCTGAGCAGGAGGTTGGGCAGGAGCACCGTGGGCGCAACTGACCTGGGATCCCCCCTCTTTTGGCAGCACACCCAGTCACCAGCTGTGTGAGCAGTTGGGCCTGCTGGCCACATGGGCACACCCGTGGGTGTGCACAGGGCCCTGTGGGGGACTGGCACAGACTCACGCCTTGGGCTGGCCTCATTCTCCTAAAGCACAAACCCACGTGGCCTTTGGGTAGTGTATTAGTGTGTGCACAGTGTGTACACATGTATGTGAGTGTGTGCACATTTGTGGAGGTGTGCTCTGTATATTTGTGTGTGCTGGTATACACATACACGTGTGAATGTACAGGTATGTGTGTGTTTTTCGTGTGTGTGTTTTGTGGGTGTGTTTGCAGGCGTGTACTGTGCGTACAGATGTGCACATATATTTGTGTTGTGTGTATGGATGTGTGGGTGTGCAGGTATGTGTGTGCATATGTGTGTTTGTGTGTGTTCTGTATAGTGTGGTATCATGTACGAGCACTATGTGTTTGTGTGTGTGCACGTGTACACATACGTTGTGCACTGTGTATACATGTGCACATATATGTGGAGAGTGCAGATATGAGTGCACATGTTGAGCCAAATCAGAAAGACCTGTTAGCAGTGAACTCAGGGACACAGCAGGTAGAGGTGGAAGCTGGTGTTTTGGGGCTCCCCCCTCCACCGCCCCACTCTAACGGCTCTGCCTTTTGTCCTGGTTTCTCCTTCTAAAACACCCAGTCACCTTCGCACAGGGATACTTTTCTGGAACCCGGCTAGGGGTTCTTGGCTCTTGGAGTTCTAGGTCCGGGTGGCCACTTATTGAACCAGCTCCCACAAGTCTCCCTTCCCTCACCCACCCCCCACCCCAGCCCCGTAGAAAGAGCCGGAAGTTCCTGGGGAGTGGCGCCATTGGGCCCCTCACCGAGCCCAGAGGAGGAAGCAGATGGTGGCAAATCCCAGCCCTGGTCCCCACTCCCACCACCCCCACTGCCAAGCCCAAAGGCTTAGCCAAGATGCACGTGAGTCGCTGCCTGGTTTTCTGTCCTCCTGTCTCTGGTTGAGCCCTTTGTCCTCTTTCCCTGGTACGGGGTCCTTGCAATGCAGGAGGGGAAGTTCAAGGACAGGAGTGTGAGATGCTTTCTAGGATCTGACAGCTTGTCTGTGCCTGCAGAGCAGTCCTAGGAGGCCCCCAGGGCTGCACTGAGTCTGTGGAGGGACTTGGCCTCTCTTCTGCACCATCCCCCAGCACATCGCCGCCCCACCCCCCAGCTCAACCCCCCTCCTTCTTCCTCAGAGGCCCGTGCCCAGACCCTTTCTGGCCCCACCACCCGGTTCCCAGCCTGGTCCCTCGTCCGCCCTCCCTTCTGGAGCCCAGGTGGTGCACGGACACAGGGACACACAGATGACCAGACGTCAAACAAAAGAACAGAGAAGGGCCTTGAGGTCCAAGGTGGATGTGTGTGTGAGACTGTGTGTGTGTGTGCATGCACATGAGTGCATGTGTTGGTATATGTCCATGCATGTGCACGCAGAGGGGCGTTGTGTGCTATGTGTTAGGTGTGAGTGTTGGTGATATGATCACAGCTGAGCTCTTACAGGGTCAGAGGAACCCACTCGGACCTGGAGGGTGACCTGCACGGGGAGGCCCGGGGTCAGGCTGTGTCCTGCGTGTGAGCTGCCTGGAGCAAATGTCCGGCCGCTCCGCAGCCAGCAGGCCACGTGCGGGCTGGTGCGTGTCCCGTGATTGGCATAATAGCCCTGTGAGTGGCTCCCCATGCACAGCTGCAGCTTCCTAGGCAGCAACTCCATTCCCAGTTCCAACTCCTCTGCTCAGACCTAAAACAGCCAGCGCCTCCGTGTCCTTGCGCTGTGTGCTGTGAGCTGTGGGTCAGTGATGTCTTGGCAAGTGGATGACCCAGCTCGAGGGGCTGCAGGGACCAAGGTACAGGTGCTGGTCACAGGCGTGAACACCTGCCCCCAGCGGCACCTGAGCATCTTGCTGAATGCTCTGTGGCTTCTGACATCCAGGAACCGTGCGGTGGTTTCTGTTGGGTTGTGGTTTTTTAAGAAAGCCTTGCCTAAAACCTCCTCCCTGACATAAAATGAAACTGCCACGCGTTGTCTGCCTCCTCAGAATTAGTCTCGACGCTGGGGGCCTCCCTGGGGAGGAGGGCCTGTGCCCGCACCGGTGTCAGTGAGGCTGTGTTGGCAGGAGAACGTGTCCCTGGCCGACATCCTGTCCCTGCGGGACAGCGGCCTCAGCGAGCAGGAGGCCTGGGCCGTGTGCCTGGAGTGCAGCCTGTCCATGAGGAGCGTCGCGCACTCGGCCATCTTCCAGACGCTCTGCATCACGCCCGACACCCTGGCCTTCAACACCAGCGGGAACGTGTGCTTCATGGAGCAGCTCAGCGGTGAGGCCCGGGGCGGGCGGGCAGCTCCGAGAAGGTGCAGAGCCAGTGCAGGGGCCCCTCGCTGGGTGGGGGACAGTCACACAGCCCAGGTTTCCTCGGTAACCTGATGGGATCTCTAGCCCCGTGGGCTCGGGCCCTGTTGGTGGGTGCTGGTCTCTGCAGCCCCGTCACACAGCCCTCAAAGGACCAGGAAGGGCCTGCTGCTCTGACCCCAGGGAGGACAGGCCTGGCGCCTCAGCCGGCCCCTGGGGTCCCCCTGGCCCTGCAGCGAATGGGTAGTACCCGAGTGGAGGGCCTGGTGCTTCCGCTCTCTGGGAAGACAGCGCCTCGTTCCCACACTTGCAGGGAAGGAGGTGGTTTCCTCCCCTCAGGGACGGGGCAGGGGAGGGGCAGGAGGCAGAATCGGCCCCTGGAGAGCGTGGGGCTGGGGTCCGCTCCGCGCCCAGAGCCGCCTCCTGGCGGGCGGGTGTGTGATCACAGCATCTTCTCTTTCTTTCCCCAGATGACCCCGAGGGAGCCTTTGTCCCCCCGGAGTTCGATGTGACTGGGAACACCTTTGAGGTAAGTGGCTGCCGGCCTTGACCGGGCGGGGCCAGCGGTGGTTAGCAGGGAAGGGCTTCAGCAGGCCTGGGCCCAGGGGCACGCCCACCCGGTCACTCCCGCAGGCAGCTTGGCTCCAGTGACAGCTGGGTGTGCTTCGCGTGTTGTCATTACAGTTGCATGTTCTCTAAAGTGTGAATTGTCTATATTTAACACGTTAAAGTGCCTACAATTACCAGTGGTGGCTGGCGTGTCTCTGAGGATTCGCAGCCTCTGGATGGTAATTCACAGCGCTAGGCAGCCGCACCCACTCACTCCGGCTGCGGCCACCAAGGCCTCCGGGAGGCCCCCCTCAGCTGAGTGGACCCTGGACCCCTAAGTGCACAGGCACAGGGCTCCCTCTGCACATGACGCTGCAGCATGATGGGGGGCCCTGTCTGTCCACTCAGCGCCGCTGTCCACCGTGTGCCATGCTGGGCTCCGGCCCAGGTGGAGAATCGCCACAGAAGCCATTGGTCATGGTATCTTTCTTCATGGCACCCCGTCTCCTAAGATGATGGTGGAGGAAAATGAATCCATCGTTAATAAAGAAACGAGAAATTACAGACTCAAGAATCTTCCCAGTAAAAGTCCATTAGTTTCGTGACATGAGTTTGAATTTTTACCCCAAATAAGAGTTTAGGATTGGCCCTTCCTGTGCTCAATTTTACTTTAAAACAAGCCAGTTCTGGGCCCCTTGCCCTGAGAGGCTGTGTGTGTCCCGGCTCCGTGGACCACAGGACCCGGGCCCATGTGTCCCGGTGGACCCCCTTGTCCGGTCTTGGGGATTTTTGGACCTCACGGGCCAGAACCTTTGGTGTGTACAGTTCCCATTCCTGGTCCATGCGAGGACTGCTTTATTTTTTAATTGTACTTTTGGGAAGGGAGCCGAGCTCCAACACGAACACCCCGGAAGCGGTTCTGTCCCCACCCGCACCCTCGTCCATGGTGACCAGCACCCAACACCATCCCTTCTGCCTCCTCTGTCCTCATTCTCACAAGTATAGATTTCTAAAATCCGCGTTATTTCACTTGTGCTGTTCTTAACTTCATAAAACCTCAGCATGCTGCATGGGATGCTGTGGAACTTCCTTTTATGTTTTTGCTGAGACTCATTCGCATGGTCCTGGGCGAGGCAACACAGCGAATCCTCCAAATCCTCCGCTCTTGGGAGCCCGAGGCAGTCATGCTGGGTCTGGCTCCAGAGGGGATGTGACCATGGACCGGAGTGGGCGCCAGTCAGGAATAGGGGGCTGGGCTGGGAAGGGAGCACCGGCAGGGCAGCAGGGAGCTTGGCCTTTGGTCAGGGCCCCGACCTCTACGGTGTGGGTGGGTTGACTACCTCTCCAGAGCCACCCGGCCCAGGCCCTCACCTGCCCTCCTACCCTGGCTGTGTGGACCCAGGCGGGTGTCTGAACCTCTCTGGGCTCAGCCTCCTGTTGGTAAAAGGGGCATGGTAAAGCCCCACATGCATTGTGGGATGGTGCCCAGCCACGATGGGGCCTGTCCCAGCGTGCTCAGGCTGAAGAGCCCACACACTCTCACGTACGAAGATAGGAAAACCCTAATTTTCACTCTGGCTTATATCTGATTTTTTAAGAATAAACCCCAAAAAGAAAAGTCTCTGCCCTTCAGAGACACAGCAGCCATCAGGGGAGGACATCCAGGTGTCTGTGCCCGGGAGGGGTCCAGGGTCGCTGGCTGGTACAGCGGGGCCAGTGCAGACTCCAGACCCAAGAGACTGGGGTGCGTGACTCAGTGCCAGGGCAGTCCACAGTGGGGGAGGTGGCCATAAAGAGCATGTAGGGTCCCCCAAAACATGTTGCTGGCCTGGGAGAGCAGTGGCCATGGGGAAACAGCAACACATGAGCCCGGTGGCACTGACGGGCTCTTTGGTGCCACAGGCTCACATCTACTCTCTGGGGGCCACGCTGAAGGCCGCCCTCGAGTACGTGGCGGAGCCAGAGCCGGAGCCCAGGCTGAGCCGTGACCTGGAGGCGCTGCTGGACCAGATGCAGGCCGAGGACCCTGGGGACCGGCCAGATCTCGAGGTAACTCTTGGGCCATCCCCTCATTTCACCCAGAGGCTGAGCCCCAACACCTCCATGCAGCCTGATGCCTTGGAGCCACATGCATGCACACTCACAAATGCAAACATGCACACACACGCACGTTACACACACAGGGCCTTCCCCTCTGCCCCCCTGCCCTGCCCCCATCACACGGGCTCCTCCCCGGGATCTGGTGGCATTGCACTTTGTTTAAATAAGAACTTGGGCCAAAACCGGTTTGGCTCAGTGGATAGAGCATCGGCCTGTGGACTGAAGGGTCCCAGGTTCGATTCCGGTCAAGGGCATGTACCTTGGTTTCGGGCACATCCCCAGTAGGAGATGTGCAGGAGGCAGCTGATCGATGTTTCTCTCTCATCGATGTTTCTAACTCTCTATCTCTCTCCCTTCCTCTCTGTAAAAAATCAATAAAATATATTTTTTAAAAAATAATAAATAAATAAGAACTTGGCTTTTTGCCTTGGCCTGTATGGCTTGGTTGGAGTGTGGCCCCATACACTGAAAGGTTGTGGGTTCAATTCCTGGTCAGGGCACATACCCAGGTTGCGGGTTCTATCCCCAGCCATGGCCTGTATGGGAGGGCAACCAATGAATATTTCTCACATCGATGTTCCTCTCTCTCTCTCTCTCTCTCTCTCCCATCCTCTTCTCAAAACAATTCTGACTCTTCGCACTTGTGTGCAGAAGCATCATCGCGCTGTGCGAGGGAGAAGACGCAGCTCATGTCCTCCTGCCGCTGTGCCGCAACCTCTCGGCAGTCGGGAGGAGAGTGCTCTCCCTCGACCCTTCAGACCCTTCCAAGGTGACGAGCCACACTCACTTATGCATGTGCCTGCGTACAACCATGCTCCCAAGGCATGCACATGTTCTCACACACACTCACACGTGCACATGTGAATATGCACAAACATTGACCCTGGTCTCACACACACATTCAAACCAGTGTACTCACACACCACATACACACCCACTCCCGTGCTCACACACTCAGTCACACACGTAAGCATACACATGTGCAAACGCGTACACACTCATTTATAATGCACACTCATGCAGGGCACACACACGGGGGACAGACTCACGCTGTGCAGACATCGTGCTGTTAGAGGTGAGAACCAAGGTCGTGTTGAGAAAAGGCTGGGCTTGGAGCTGGACACCTGTCCCGGTCCCATGAGCGTTTCCGCACAGGGACAGGGGGAGACCATTCCGGTCCCCACCGCACGCCACATCGGAGGACACGTCACTTCCCGCCGTGCCGGCTGTTGCCGTAGGCCCTGGGTTTCCACGGCTCATGTGGGATTCTAGTCTCAGATGGCGTTTTGAACAAACGCCAGCGTCAGCTCTGCCCTGTGCCTGCTGAGGAGGGGCCGTGGAGTCCTCCCCGTGACGCTGTCGGTGACGCTGCAGCACCAGGCCACGCTGTGTGGCTGTCAGAGCCGAGGAAAGAGTCCCCGCGGGAGGGGCGCGTGTCTGGCGGTTCGCAGGGAGACTGCGTGCGTGGAGGCTGCCGCCAGGGCGGGCAGGGCCGCGGCCACAATTTTTCCTTCCTGTGGAGACTCTCACTTGTGTTCTCCTAATAGAACACGATGTGCTTTTTGGATGAGATAATTAGACGGGGCTTAGCAGCCCCTGTGGGCAGCTGGCCTGGCCCAGGGGAGCGGGCAGCCTGTTAATTAGCCAGGATTATGTGATTAACGAGGCAGCGAGGATGTGTCTGGGTTGCTGAGAGAAGAGGCGGCTGGGAGCCCCCATCCTGAGGGTCCTGTGCTCAGTCTCTGTGACGGGTGGGGCTGGGGTCCTGCAGGAGCCGGTTCCAAGGTGGCCATGGGCAGGAGTGTTGTGGGGGTGGCTGTCCTGGGCTGGGGCCCTGGCCAGGGGCAGTGATCAGCCCTGCTTTTGCCCAGATATCAGTGAGAGCGCCTGGAGGGGGAGACTTGCTCCAAGAAGTGTGGGGCCCAAGAGGCAGCCTGGGGACCATGGCGCTGACCCGGAGGCCCCACCCGCCCCTCAAGGCCGGCCCCAGACCCCCGCCTGCGACCCCAGGACCCTCTCCTCCAAGCTTTTGCTGTCACCCCCTGCGAAAAACGGAGAAAGCCACATCGGGGAGGGACTGGCCAGCCTGGTCCTGGACGCCCAGCGCCCCACAGAGAGGGGCCGCCTGAGGAAAGTGCAGACGGTCCCCAGGCTCCTGCCCGAGGGCCCCGAGGCCAGCACCCTCTGCCTGCCGCTGACCGGCATAAAAAACCAGTTGCCCACGTTGGAATTCTTCCCTTCAGACCCCGGGAAGGCCTTTCCCGAGAGGAAGAGTGGCCCTTCCAGCTTCAACGGCCAGCCCAAGTCCAGACTGCGGCCGGAGCAGGAGCCTGGGCTCCAGGGGGATGGGGCTCGGGGTGTGGGTCCCAGTGGGGGCGGGGCGGCTGGGGTGCCTGGCCAGGGCCCTGCGGAGGAATGCCACCCGCCCTGTCCCGAGGACCCTCAAGATGCAGGTGGAGACTCAGGGATGATGTTGGGGGTCGATCAGCAGATTCCAGAAGGAGCCGGAGAGCCGGGAAGTGCAGCCTCGGACCAGGTGGGTGAGGGCGTGTTCTGCATGGCCCGTGGCCAGGGAGGGTCTCCCGGGCCTGGTGCTGCCCCTTGTCAGCAGGGAGGGACAGAGGACTCTGTGAGAACCGTGTCCTGGGAGTTGGGGTACGCTTAGCATCCCCACAGGGACTCTGAGTGACCCTTTGTGGCCGAGGACACTGGGCAGAGCCCGGTCAAACATGCTGTCCTGCTGGGCTCCCAGCAAGTTGCTCCCTGAACTCTGTGTCCCCATGAGCTCCGGGGACAAAGCCACCTGGAAGGCCATGGCCCAAACCCAGTGTGTCCAGGGACAGCTCCCGGCCCAGCACAGCGGCTGGCGGGGTGGCACGGAAGCCCTCAGTTCCCACCAGGCTTTGTTGGCCCAGGGACTAGGGTCTTGGTTCCATTTTTATTCACATGCTGACACGCACCTGAGAGTGAGAGTGATTTACGTGAAAAGCGTGGTAACCGTAAAACAGTTCACCCTGGACTCGCTCACCTGAGGCCCGGCCGCCCCACTGCACACAATGTCCTCCATCCACGCACGTGGCTCCCACCTCTCACCTCTTGTGAAGGATGCTGCCGTGAACGTGGGGGTGCGAACGCCTGTTCCAGACCCAGCTCTCAGTTCTTGGGGTCAATTCCCAGGAGTGGGTTGCCGGGTCCTATGGCCGCTCTATTGTCAATGTTTTGAGGAGCCCCAGGCCGCCTCCCATGCGGCTGCTCCTTCACGTCCCACCGCGGTGCACAGGTCCCATCTCCACATCCTCCCAGCACCGGGGAGGTGTGCACGTGGGGACGTTCCCCAGCTGATCTGCAGGAGAGGGCTCGCGGGAGGCACATCCCACCGTGTGTGACGTGGTTCTCGCCCTGTCGCCTCCCCCAGGGCGTCTCCCTGCAGGACCTCCTGTCGAAGCTGGGCCGGCCATTCAAGGAGTATGAGCTGTGGGCTCTGTCCCACGCCTGCCTCAGCGCTGTAGGCACCCACCCCCGGCAGCCAGGTGACACTTGCGGTTCCTTGTTCAGCCCATGGACGGTAGTGTCCACACTGTGAGCCAGGAGCACCCGGGGGGAGCGGGGGGGCGGCGTCTGCTCTGGGCTCAGGACCCACAGAGTCAGGGGGCAGCAGGGGGCAGATGCCTAACTGTGGGCCTTAGAGTCGGTGGCCCAGCTGGCTCACACCCTCTCAACAGGGAGACACTGTCCCCAGGGAGGGGAAATGGCCTGCGGGGATGGTAGACATTATACTGCTTTGTGGACCCCAAATCCAACCCTGCGGGGCAGTGTGACAGGGCTGCCCTCGAGTCCCGTGGTCCACTGGCCTTTGAAGTCCGGTCAAGCCGGGCCTCCAGCCTCCTACAGACCCCTCCTCCCAGGGGTGCAACATCTGGGCATTCCGCCTCACCACCACCCCCATCACCTCCTCTTCCTTCAGCTCCTTTTTGTTTCCAGCTTCTTGTGTCCAGCAGCCACAGGCCAGCTCTGGGGCAGGAGGGCTGCTCAGAGGGTCCCTGTGTCCTGTCCCCCAGGGCCGTCTGTCCAGCGCCTCTGGGGAAGGGAGGAGGCCGAGCATCCCCTGGGTGACCCAGGGAGCCTTGGGGTGGCAAGGGGGCTGCCCCACCCACCCACCCCCGGCAGGCCTCTGGGGAGCGGCTCTCTGGGTGAGCCCAGCCCTGACCCCGCCTTCCGCTGCAGCCTACCTGTGTCCGGACTCGGTGCTGGTGGCCGAGGATGGGGCCGTGCTGTTCAGGCCGCCCCCTGCCAACGGTGGGTACGGGCGGGCCTGGCTCACCCTCGGCTGTGTTCCCACGTCGACCACCAACCTCCGAGGTGGGAAGGAGAGCTCAGTGGGTTTGGGGTTTCTCTCTTAGGCACCTCCAACTCGTTCTTCCTGGCCCCCGAGGTGGCAGAGCAGCAGCTGGTGACTGAGAAGGTGCCTGGCCCCATCCCCTTCCCGTGGCCTCCTGCCCACCCCTCCCACCCTGTGATGCCACCCCCTTCTGTCCTGAGAGCCTGAGGGGGAAGGAAGGGACAGGCACTGCCTCAGGGGCGTCCTGGCAGCCCCAGTGCAGCACGTGCGTCCATCCCCCCGGCTTTGCCTGACCTGGGCAGCCTCCCCAGCAGGTGCTTCACGGGCTCTGGTGGTGTCACCCCAAGATAGGACTCTGCTTGGACAGCTCGGGGCCTGTGGGCACTGGTTAAACACGCACCTGGGGGCTGGGGGCTCCGGGCTTCGAGGTGCCGGCGGGGTCCAGACAGGGACGGCTCCGTGGGGACGGAGACTGGTCTGCTGAGCACGGCTGGCTTCTCTCGTCCCCAGGCCTCAGTGTACTGTGTGGCCGCAGTGCTGTGGATGGCGGCCAAGTTCAGCGTCCCCCAAGACCACAAGCTGGCCCTGCCACGCAGGCTCAAGACCCTCCTCCTGAAATGGCCAGGCGCAGTGCCCAGGAGCGGCCGTCTGTGGCCGAGGCCATCAAGGTAACCTGGCGTTGGGCACAGCTGGCATCCAGGGCCTGGGTGGTGCCCACAAGGAAGAGACTTCTTATTTCCAGGAAAAGTCGGCATTGGGCAGGGAGGGCACGGGTGTCCTTTGTGGGGGGCCCATCCCCCCAGCATTGCCCCCAGACCACCAGGTCAGAGAGTGGGCAGGGGTTGTCCTGGGGCGAGCCCAGACCCCTGCCCTTAAGCCCGGCCAGAGAGGAGCAGAGCACCCCGCTCATCGGACTTCCCCACACCTCCTCGGAGTCCTCCTACCTCCTCTTCCTGGGGTTCGGGGCCATGGGGCTCCACGTGACAAGGGCAGGGGAGCCCCGCTATTGTTTCCCTGATTGGGGGGTGAGGGGAGCCACAGGGCCTTGAAGGAGAAGCTGCGTGCAGACTGGGAGGAGACAGCTTTGCAGCTGCAGCCTGGGTGCAGGGCCCTGTCTGCCTGCCCCCGATTGCTGTCAACTGAGGCCCACACCAATGTTCAGAAGGGGCGCGAGCTGTCCCCAGATATCAGAGTGTTTGCTTGTGGAGTGAGCAGCTTGACTGAGGGAGGCAAGTGTTTCTTCCTGCGAAGGCACAGATCAAGTGACAGACACTTGCTGAGAACCCCACGGGGCTCAGAGGCCTGGCTGCATTTATGCCACAGGGGCTGCTGCCTGTTGTCAAGGTCATGGCGGGCTCAGGGCTGCCGGGGTGAGATTACCTTCGCTGTCATTGCAGTTTTTGTCTGTCTCAGGTTCCAATCGTGGGGTTGTTTTGTGGGTGTGAGCTGACTGGTTCTGCCCCACCGGCTCTGTAGCATCACCCTTTCCTGTGGTTCTTAGAGGGATGGCTGGGAAAGGCATGTGTCCCCGTGTCCCTGTCTCAGCACTGGGCACCGGACACCCTGCCCCTCCATGCAAGTGGCTGTCAGCAAGGCAGGGTGGGGAGAGGCCGTGGCCATTTCCGTCCAGTTACTTTGTTTTGTTTATTTCAGAGAGGAAGGGAGAGGGAGAGAGAACTAGAAATGTCAATGATGAGAGAGAATCATCGATAGGCTGCCTCCTGCACACCCCCTTCTGGGGATCGAGCCTGCAACCCAGGCATGGGCCCTGACGGGGAATCAAACCATGACCTCCTGGCTCATAGGTCGACGCTCAACCACTGAGCCACATTGGCTGGGCCGTCCAGTTTTTATTCCTACGGAGGACATCCAGGAGGACAGCCTCTAGGTGTGCGGACGCTGACATTGATCACAGGCTGCCCGCGCCTGGCCATCCCTGGGGTCTTCCTGCAGGGGAGACCCGAGCCCTTCCACCGCGCCCTCGCTGACCGGCTCCTGTCCTGCCTGGCGGGAGACGGGCTGGTGGCCAAGCCGCCCGTATCTCCGCGTGTTGGACGTGTGGCCGTGTCCTTGCTTTCAGATATGTGGCAGTTACCTCCTTCAGCGAGGCATGGACAGCAGAAAGATCTTAGCGCACCTGAGGGCATCCACCTGTAAGGTAAGGGGGTGACTTCCAAGGCTCAGGTGCGAGACTCAGAACCTGCCCTGGGGCGCCGGGGAGACGGGGTCCCTGTTCCCACTGTCTGTGTACAGAATGTAAGGGAGGGGGTAACTGACACATTCTCAGCCTTTCTCACCGTCTTGAACAGCAGCCCCACGCGCTGACCCACTGACCCAGCGCAGGGGATGGGGCTCACCCCGGGTGGCCTGCACACTGGCCCTCAGGTAGCTGCATCATTTACACACGTCCCTGTCGGCTCCCCGGGCAGCTGACCGGCGCAGGCCACCTCAGGGTCCCTGGGTCAGCAGACAGGCACCCACCACCCACCAGGGTCTAGGACGGTGCACAGCCTTCCTGAGCCCCAGAAACGGACCAGCGCTTGTGGAATCAGATACAAGTGCCCTGGAGGCTCTGCGAGGCGGCTGAGGCTGGAGCGAGGGGTTGAGAGTGAGCCCTGGGCCTCTGCTGTCGCCTCACTGGGGGCCCGTGTCCTGCCCCAGGTTTACCAGGAGGAAGAGACCATCGGTCTCCAAAACGTGTTCTCGGTGATTGAACTGACCCCCAGCGCAGCGCCAGCTCCCGGGTCCAGCTCAGGTGAGTCCCCGGGACCAGCCCATCCTGCCCCGGGCCCCTGCTGTCCACCAGAGTGACACTGCCCTGGACATCCCCGGGACCCCCAGCTGCCCTCCCCCTGGCCTCAGTCTCTTCTAAATGCCCCGTTGCTCAGCCCTCGGCTCTAAATTCTCTCCCATCTTACCAGCCGCCAGAACAGCAGCTCCACCCGCCTCCTCTCCCACCCCCTCCTGTGTTCACATCGCCGACCCCCTAGTTGTTGTCCTGCTCCGTCCCCTCCACAGAGCCCACGGTGTCCTGTCTCCACGGCACCTACCCCATCCTGCCTGTGGCGGGTCCTCGGGGTTTTCATGGCCCCAGCCCTCCCTGAGTAGCGTCCCCAGCCTCCCTCCCAGCTCCAGCCCCCCTGGGCTCAGCCTACGTGAAGTCTCCCTTCCCCTGGTGCCGGGAGGTCCCAGTGCGCTTGGGGATGGTGGGGGGGGTCACAGCACCCCCTCAGAGCTGGAGGAGCCATCCCCCCACCCACACTCACCCCAAGTTTGTCCAGGCTTCGTGCAGGTCAGCGGTGACACCAGACTCGTGGCTGTGCAGGGGCCTGCGCCCGATCCACCCTCCTGCTGCGAGGGGCCCTTGGAGCTGCCCGAAGCGTTCGCCTCCCCAGCCACGCACTTCAAGCCCATCGTCCTCGCACCAGATGCAGGTGCGGCCAGGTGAGTGGCAGGTGTGGCCAGGAGCCGGCTGGGCCCAGGAGCCCCTCCTGAGTGCTCTCTCCTGCTCACAGGGAGGTACTTGCCAGGTCGGGGCCGGCAGAGAGGCCAGAGGAGAGGAAAGGCAGGCTGGACGGGGACATTGATGAGAAGAAGGTGGCTGAGGCCCACGCAGTGGCCACCAGCTTGGAGACACCTGACCAGATGGCGCCTGGACCCAGCTCGTGTGGCACAGCCCCAGGACCCCCAAGAGAGTTGGTGCTGAGAGGGTCAGCCCAGGGGTGCCCCTGCCCCCCAGCTCCCACCTCCTCAGCAATGCCCCAGGAGGGAGGGCTGGAGGAGCGGGTCCCACCTGGAGCCGCTTCCAGAGGCCTGGGGCCCCGCACCCCAGAGCCCACCGCAGCTCGGCAGGGCCTGCATCACCCGGCCAAGCCGCCCAGGAGCAAGGCCACCAAGGGCCCCAGCCAGGAGCCCCAGGGCCCACCATTCAGCCCCTCCCTGGCCAAGGCGAGTCCAGACAGCCCCAGGGGTGCCCCAGACAGTCACCCCGAGCAACCCCGGCCAGCAGACCGCAAGCTGTGTCCATCCAGTGTGGACGCCTCACCCGCCCCCAAGAGCACGGCCTGCCCGTCCCTGCAGGAGGCCACGCGCCTCATCCAGGAGGAGTTCGCCTTCGACGGCTACCTGGACAACGGGCTGGAGGCGCTGATCATGGGTACTGGGGGCCACCAGGGCCGAGGGGTGCCCTGGGACCAGGGAGTGGCAGGGGACGCAGTGCACGGGCGGAGGGTCGGCATGAGGGGTGCCTCAGTCACCACAAAGAGGGGCCCCACTCCTCTGTCTGCACGAAGAGCCAGTGAGCAGAGCCAGCCCCCGTGGGTCCTCTGGCAGCCAAGAGGGTCTCAGAGCCCAGCCCGAGACCAGCCTCATTTGCGCAGAAAGTGAGGGGACCCCCAAAATTGCTCCCCCACATTTTAACTTGCCTCTATCGATGTGTAAAACCAGGGGAATATATCTACGCCTTGAAAGATCTCACCTACGCCACTTTCTGCGGGGCCATATCAGAGAAGTTTTGTGACCTCTACTGGGGGGAGAAGCTGCTGCAGAATCTTTTCAAAGTGGTGAACGAGAGGACGTCACCCTCCAGGAAGTGAGTGCCCCTCCTCGGGCCCCAGGCTCCCCCTCCCGGGTCCCTGAGGCAGACCCTGTGTCCACAGGCCACTCCCTCCTCCCGCCCCTCCTCACCCCAGCACTCAGCTCCACACCCTCCCCACAGGGCTGCTCACTGAGGGCCCCTCTCATGGCCCCAAGCCCCCCTGCTCCCCCAGCTTCCGATTCTAGCACCTGCTCCCTTAGGGAGGGAGGGGGGCCCATGGGGTCACAGGGGGCCAGGAGGCAGATCTCCCAGCTCAGGGACCAGCTGGAGGAGGCAAATAACCAGGAGCCCCACAGGCAAGTTTCCCTGGGAGGTGGTGCAGAGGGAACCTGCGGTGCTGCAGGGGCGGGGAAGCCCAGGGGGAGGGGTCATGGAGGCTCCAGTGTCCTCCATTCTGGTGGCAGCACCTCCGACGAGGCTGGGTCACAGCCCGAGGGCGGCCAGGCCAGCGCACGAAGCGGTTGCTCACCGTCCAGCAAACGGCCCTTGCTGCGCGGAGCAGGTGAGCCATGTGGGCGGGGGGAGGGGGGCCACTTTCCACGGCAGGTTCATCTTGACCCTCCCTATGTGGCTGGACAGTTACAGGAAAGGCTTCCTTTGTCCTCCTCCCCTGGGGGGTCTGTACTGTGCAGGGGGACGGGTGAGGTGACAAGCGGGTGCCCAGGTGGCCTTGGGTCCCTCACCCCCTTTCACCTCATGCACCTGAGGATGACACATCACCTGTCCTGACCCGCCCTCTGCACTCACTTTATTGTGTCCGTCTATTTGCACGCGGTTGAGGGTTCCCTCAGTCTCCGCTGTCAAGTTCGCCCCCATGTGACAGCTGGGTTTTCGAGGACCCTTGTGGCCCCTCTTGAGCAGAAGTGGGGGTGCCTGGGCACCCCGAAGGGCCTCACGTCCCCGACCGGGTGCAAGTAGCCTCTCAGGAAACAGTCCGTGGCGGACCCTCTGCGTGACCTGCAGCTGCTGCCCCCAACCCTCTGTCCTCTGTCCAGGGAAGGACATGCCGGCCGCTCACAGCAGCAGAGCCCCCTGCCCGCCCCCCTCGCTGTCCGACATGGACTCGGATGAGCTGTCCCGAGGCAACTTGGAGGTGGGATTTCGGCCTCAGAAGTCGGTAAAAGCCGAGAGGGAGCAGCCGCCTGGGACCCCGGCGGACCAGCCGCAGGCAGGGGGCCCAGAGCCGGCCAGAGGGACCCCGGACGTGGAGGCAGCGGCCCAGCTGGCCAGGCCCAAGGACGGTGGCCCAGTTGTGAACCCGGGCGCGGCCGAGTTCCAGAGCTGCAGCCCCGGCTGGAGCAGCGCCTTCTACGAGGCCGACTGCTTTGGCACCGACGTCCACAACTACGTGAAGGAGCTGGAGGGGCAGAAGGCTGGTGGGGCCCCCAACACCTCAAGCCCGGTGAGTGCGAGGCCTCCGTCCACACCCGGGTTGGGGGAGGGGGCTGAGTCCAAGCAAGAGTTCTTCTCTCAGGTGACCGAGGGCCCCTCCCTGTCTCCCACTCCCAGCGCCCCACTCACCGCCAGTGACCTCCAGCCAGCTAGAGCGCCGTGCCCTCCCTGTGCTCTTCACGTGTCCTCCACATTTTGGGAGAGGAAATGGCTTTTCTGTCCTTGGTAGCGGAGCACCTGGCCACCAGGTGACCATTGGCAGGAGGTCACCTGGTCCTGGCGAGCCCGGTCAGTGCTCTGGCTGTGGCAGGTGTAGCTCCCTTGGCCGATCGGCCCTTCAGGCTCTTGTCCCCTCGGCAGCATCCCTTTGAGAAACACCTGCGGTGGCGGTCAGCTCAGCCTGGGCCCCGGCAGTCCGCCTGGCCTGGGCTGCCATGGTGCCCAGGGTGGTGGACGGGAGGGAACCCATCAGTGGTCCTCAGCCCAGGTCACTTCTGGTCTCCAAGCCACAAGTCACAGGAAAGTGTCTCCCAGCTCTTCAGCGCCGTCTAAGCTTTCCCCCTGTGTTTCTTGTCCTCCTCCTGCCACTTCTGAGCTTCGCTTATTACTAAGTCCCAGCCAGAAAGAGACCGGCCCTGCCTCGGTCCTGGCATGGATCTAGGTGGCTGAGTTAAAACGGAAGAGATGGCCCAGTGACGTTCTTTACAGAAAGAGGAAAACCCATCCCAGAATTCTTATGAATCTCAAGGGACCCTGAATGACCAAAACAATCATGGAAAAGAACAAAGCTGGAGGACTCACACTTCCGATTTCAACGTTCACTGCAAGGCTGCTGTAACCAACTCAGTGTGGTGCTGGCGTGGGGACAGACAGGGATCGTGGGACAGAACAGAGAGCCCAGAAATGATCTCAGCTCTGCAGTCAAATGGCTCCGACAAGGCAGCCAAGAGCACCCAATGGGGCAAGGACGGTCGTCAATGAGTGGTGCTGGGAAACAATGTCCACGTGCAAAAGGGTGAAGCTGGACCTGACCTCACGCCATAGACAGAAATTAGCTAACGAAGCAGAGACCTAAACCTAAGAGCTAAAACTATAAAACTCTTAGAAGAAAATATAGGGGGGAAGCTCCCACAACCTGGATTGGGCCATGATTTCTTGGATATGACACCAAAAGCACAAGCAACAAAAGAAAAAAAAATAAACTGACTTCATTAAAATTAAAGCTTTTGTGCATCAAATGACTCTACAACAGAGTGAAAAGGCTCCCACAGATGGTGGAAACATTTGCAAGTCATCTACCTGATAAGAATGGAATACAGAATATACTAACAATTCCTAAACTCAGCAACGAAACAGACCACCCAGTTAAAAAATGAGGAAAAGGCCCTAGCCAGCGTGGCTCAGTGGATAGAGCACTGGCCCACGGACTGAAGGGTCCCAGGTTCAATTCCGGGTCAAGGGCATGTACCCCCATTGCAGGCTTGCTCCCTGGCATGCGGGAGGCATACAATCAATGTTTCTCCCTCTCTCTGTCTCTGTCTCTCCTCCTTCCACTCTCTCTAAAAATCAATGAAAATATATCCTCAGGTGAGGATAAACTCAAAAAATTTAAAAAAAAAAAAAAGAAAGAAAGTGGACTAAGGCCAGCTCAGATGAAAGATTCTGCTGGGGAAGCATCCATTTTTATTGGGTTGTGAGCCTATGGCTGGGACCCCTGGGCCTCCCGCCTCTGAAACGCCACCCTGGACAAGCCCCTGGGAGCCACGCGGGGCCCTGCGGTCGCTCTGCGGGTGGCCCCTGTGGGGACGGGCTGCAGGAGGGGAGGTGGTCTGGGGAAAGGCTGTGGGTGATGACCAGCAGTGACCTCATTCCTCCCTTTTTCCTGCTCACCTGGGAAGACGTCTCTCTTGGAACCTGAGTGCAGGCAGGTGAGCTTCCTGGGCCCTCTGCATCATGGGTAACGGGTTGGGGAGACCTGCCCGTAGCCACCTTTTCACATTTCTCCTTGAGAACCCACTGTGTCGGCTTCAAAACAGGAGCCTCAGGAAAGCACAAAAGTATAAAACCGCTAGTGGACACATTTCACATTCGCTGCCCCAAAACAGAGCGAGAGGGTAACAGGCCGGGGCGCTGGGTGAGTGGGGCACTGAGGGCCCGTGTGTGCTGTCCATTGGTCAGGACCCACACGGCAGTGCCTGCCCCCCCCCGCCCCCCCACAGTGAGTGCACCTGCCGTGCGTGGGCCAGAGCATGTTTTCCACGCTTGCCTTTTGCGTGGGGCCAGCTGAAACGTGAATCCCGCGGGGGCTGAGGCCCTGGGCCCAGCAGCTCTTTCCCCCTCAGGAGCTGGAGCAGCAGCTCATGATGGAGAAGAGAACCTACCGGAAGACCCTGAAGTTCTACCAGAAGCTCTTACAGAAGGAAAAGCGGAGTAAAGGTAGGGTCATCGGTGCTCAGGGTCGCACGGGGGCCCCCCAGGGCCAGGGCCGCCGGGTGCTGACTCTGCCCGGCCCCCAGGCTCCGAGGTGAAGACGATGCTGTCCAAACTAAAGGGGCAGCTGGAGGAAATGAAGTCCAAGGTGCAGTTCCTCGGGCTGGTCAAGAAGTACCTACAGGCGAGTCGCCCTGCATGCTGCACCCCCTCTCGCGTGGGTGTTCCGCAGTGACCACCTGGGAAACCCACTGTAGGAACAAACCCTGACTTTTGAGGGGCCACACGCGGTGCCGCCGCCTGGGGTCAGTGGCAGGGGGCCCGGGGACCAGTGTCCCTCCCGCACACGCCTGGCGGCCCAGCTCGGCCGGACCGCACTGACGCGCTCTCCCCGCAGGTCGTGCACGCAGAGCGGTGGGGCCTGGAGCCCTGTGCCCTGCCCGTGATCGTGAACATCTCCTCGGCCCCCTGCGACACGCTGGACTTCAGCCCCCTGGACGAGTCCTCGTCCCTCATCTTCTACAACGTCAGCAAGCACCCGCGCGGCGGCCGGCAGCGCAAGGCCCGCGTCCTGCAGGCCGGCACGCCGCTGGGGCTCATGGCCTACCTCTACTCCAGGTGCAGCCCCGTGCCCCGGCGGGGGGAGAGGGGGGCATGGTTTCCCCGGTCACCTGTCGGGCCTTGGAGAGCGGAAGGGAAGCAAAAAAAAGGAACGAGTCCCTCGGAGGGGGAGGAGGTGGGGGAAGTCTTGCCTCCCCTCATCGGAGACGGGTTTGCACGATTTTCACTTAGAATGAATCTCACCTGGGCTTGCTGACGTGTGGTCACGGCCACGTGCTCCTTTGTTGGGGTCCGAGCTTGAGTGGCCTCAGAGCCACAGGCCCGCCCGGCAGCAGGTCTGGGTCTGGGTCTGGGTCTGGGTCTCGGGGGCCCCAGCAGGTGCTTTGGGGGAAAGTGTGTGATTAACTGCCCAGCAGGCTTCTCAGGTTAAATGCACACAGGCTCCTCGGAGACACACCTGAATCCCATCCACTTTACTAAGTCAAAACACCCCTTAGCTGACCGCCTGGCTCCCCAGGGACTGCAGTGGGGCTGGGCTCAGAGGCTCATTGGGGTATGTGTGCAGCCGCCACCTGTGGGCGTGAACTGCTTAGGTTCATCGCACACCCGGTTAGTAAGCTCGCCCTGCAGCAAGAACCTCCGCCCACTCACACATGTCACATGTCACCCCCAGTGCCCCTCCACCCCTCTGCCCACCTGGTCCATAGATGCATCTGTGTCCTGCGTGGGCCCCGCAGCTCCACCTGGCTCCCCGGGCATGGCCCTCCTGGCAGGCTCTTAACCCGATGGCCTGGCCCACACCTGGGGGTGGGAGGGCCCGCCCAGGTGTGGCTTTTGGAGACCCATGAGTGGGACCCCTCTTTGCAGGGCTAAGTGGGCTGGTGGCTGCCTAGTCCCTGGCCTGAGCCTTCCATGTCCCCAGCCCACTGAGGCCCTGGGGTGACCAGGTAACTGCTCACCTGCAGCTCCTCCTGCAGTGGCTCGGGAGACAGCCTTGCCAGGACCCCACCTGTTCCTCACTCCCAGACTCAGACACAGACACCTGGTGTCACGGATTGAGGCTTTCTGGGGCACCCCTGGGGTTGGGGGCCCTCGTACACTCCCCAGCCTGGTTTCACCCTAATGACGCAGAGCTCTGGGGCACAGCTTGCTCTTTCCTAACGCAGGGATGTCCACCTGGGGCGGTGACTGTGTGTGCTCAGTGTGTGAATAGGTTCTAGAAGGAGACTAACAGGTGGGCTTAAAAAGTGATGGCCACTCACACAGAGCTCACACTCACCTCACCCTTACGTTCACACTCACACACAGCCATACGCACACTCACTCACACACACATTTACTCGCGAACCACTAGCCAAGGCTGTGGGTGGAAGCGGGTGTCCCGCTCACCTGAAGCACAGGTGAGGGGCGGTGGGAGGCCCTGGCCGGGTCTGACAGGCCCCTCTGCGCAGTGACGCCTTCCTGGAGGGCTACGTGCAGCAGTTCCTGTACACCTTCCGCTACTTCTGCACACCCCAGGACTTCCTGCACTTCCTCCTCGACCGCATCAGCAGCACCGTGTCCAGGTACACCCCCCTGGGCCGCATACCGCAGGGTGGACGCCAGGCCCCTCGTCTGCTGACCCCGACAAGGAAGGGGAGGATGGAGGAGGCCAGGGGGTCAGTGTCGCAGAGAAGGGAGCCAGCATGGGCAGGAGGGGACGGTGGCCTCGCCTGGAGAGGCCATGGGAGGGCGATGGTGGGGAAAGGCAGAGGGTGGGGACAGGGACAAGTGGGAAGACCAGGCTACCCCCAAGTGGGGAGGGTCCTGCAGCTCACCCACAGCCAAGGGGTGGGGTGCTGGGTGGTGGGTGGATGCACGCTGGCTGTTCTCTGAGCTGGCTGGGAGCCCTCTCCCCACACCCCTGTGCGCCCTCACCAGGCTGGAAGCCCTGGCAGTCTCAGCCCATCCTTGTGGGGGAGGGGCTCACAGGAGATACGCCCCCCATTCCCTCCACACGTGGAGCCAGGCTCCCACCTGCCTGTTGGGAAGCGAGCGCTGTCCTGTGGCTTCCTGCCCCCTGGCATCCCGGGTGCTGGCTCTGGGGGTGGCAGGAGGGCCAGGTCCTGCCCTGTGACCTGAGCCCTGGGTCCCTGTTGTGTGGCGGCTGCTGCCTCTCTCCTGTCCCCAGATGGGCAGGGTAGGGGCTAAAACACCCCCTTGAAGACAGAGCTGCATTCAGACTCCACACCCCCCACCCTTGTCTGGCCATCTGCCTCCAGGGCCCATGAGGACCCCACCTCGACCTTCACCAAGATCTACAAGCGCAGCCTCTGCCTACTGCAGGCCTGGGTGGAAGACTGCTACACCGTGGACTTCACCAGGAACGCCGGGCTGCTGGGGCGGCTGGAGGACTTCATCTCCTCCCAGGTGACCACCAGGCAGCACTCGGGAGTGGCAGCCAGCACCCGCCCAGGACACAGCCTTGACCCCTCTGCCTCTGTCCAGATCCTGCCCCTGGACAGCTCCGTGGAGCACCTGCTGGGCCTCCTGGAGGTGGGCACAGACCGGCGGACCGAGGGCGCCCCACACAGCACAGACCTGGAGGTCCCCAAGGAGACCGAGGAGGCCAGCAGACCCCTCAACGCCCTCTGTAAGAGGCTCTCGGAAGACAGCATCTCCCGCAAGGTGGGGGCCTTTCCCAGGGGCGGGCCTCCCAGGACAGGTGCTGCTCCCAGTGTGCTTGCGCACCCCACACAGACATGCACACATACACATGCCCATATGCATACATGTGCACACGGGCACATAAGCACACATACTTCGTGCTGCCAGTCCTGGGACCAGCCCTGTGGGGCTGGCACTTCCTGTCCCCTCTCATCCTGGGCAAGGACAGCAAAGGGGCCAGGCCAGGCACTAAGATGACCTCACTTCCTGCTCTTGGACCAGAGATCCAGGTGGAAGGAGGCATTGTCATTCCTGCCCTGGGACAAGCACGGGGACTGAGGGAACCTTTCCGCAGTGTGTGGGGACAGCCCCAAATTTCGGTGGCTCTATTTATGGGAGACCCCCTGAATTAACCAGGGAAGGGGTGCTTGAGCCCACATGGCCGCAGGCGGGAGGGATGTGTGCTCTGGCTCTAGCTGAGCCAGGCTGAAGTGTCCTGGGCCTGGGTCCTCTCCCACCCCTGCGCCCCGCCCCCCGCAGAGCTTCCCCTGGAGGCTGCCCCGGGGCAACGGGCTGGCACTGCCACACCACAAGGAGCGCCAATACACCATCGCGTCCGCCCTGCCCAAGCCCTGCTTCTTCGAGGACTTCTGCGGCCCCTACGCCAAGACCAGCGAGAAGGGGCCCTACTTCCTGACTGAGTACAGCACCCACCAGCTCTTCACCCAGCTGACGCTGCTGCAGCAGGTGAGGGGCCAGCAGTTGGATGCAGGCAGGTCCCACGAGGCTCACCGGTAGGGCATCGGCAGGGGTGCTTGGGGGCCCCACAGATGGCTGCTGGGGGGCACACTGACACGCAGTGAAGGGAGCCTGGCTGACAGGTGCACAGGCCGGGGGGTGGGTGCCCCTAAAAGGGATCCAGGAGCGACTCTGGCTCTGGGCACACAGGGCCTGCTGCCCACCCTCCTGCACCCCCGACACTCCCCCCTCTCAAGCACCAGAGGGTGCCCTTTGGACTGCCATGGGTACCACCTTGGGTATCACCTCCTCTCTCCTGGATCTACCCCAGGACCAAGGAGTTCAGGCACCTCCAGGCCCTTTGCTCCCCCTGGGCCCGGCCCCTCACCATCCTGGTACCCCATGTCACTCGACAGGTGACAGCAGTGACAGCGACCCAGCGCGATCACAACCGGGCAGGGGCCGAGCCCTACAGCACACAGGGCAGGCAATGCAGAGATGACCCCCCTCCACACACAGCCCCCAGGACGCTGCCTTGAGGTCCCCGGGAAAGGTGTCCTGACCGCCTGTGTCCTTGTCTCCGCAGGACTTGTTTCAGAGGTGCCATCCCGTCCACTTCCTAAACTCACGGGCCCTGGGCGTCATGGACAAAAGTGCCGCCATCCCGAAGTGAGTGTCCACCCGCAGGTGTCCCCCTGGAGGCCTGGGGTGGATGGTTGGCGGGAGGGTCTCAGCAGCTTGACCTAAGTGTCTCGTGGACACTCTTGTCTGAAGAGAAGCTGGTCTCAGGAACGGCCTCGGAGCCAGACCCTCCAGTCACACAGCCCGGCCTGGCCCAGACCCGGCCCCAGCGCCTGCCTTGCCGTGACACGCACCCATGTCTCTTCCAGAGCCAGCTCCTCTGAGTCTCTGTCGGCCAAAACCTGCAGCCTATTTCTGCCCAATTACGTCCAGGACAAGTACCTGTTACAGCTTTTAAGAAGTGCAGATGACGTCAGCAACTGGGTGGCCGCCGAGATCGTGACCAGCCACACCTCCAAGGTTGGCGCCTCCGCAGCTCTGAGCTCAGAGCAGGGCCTGGGGTCCGACTGCACAGCGAGCGGCCCTCCTGAGGGGCCTCGTCGTCTGTCTCCCAGGGCAGGGGGTTCGCAGGCCCTGCCCCCGGCCATCAGATGGTGCAGCCAAGATCATGTCCACTCCTGGCATTGACAGCCTCTGCAATTTCTTCTTTCCTTCTCTGATACTCCTTCGTGTCCCTCACCCCAAGGCCCGCAGGGCAACCCCAAGGCCCATTAATAAATGCAAGTTTCTATTTCTTTCCCCTTTGGGAGCTTAGGAGCTTATTAGTTGACAGACTGACCCACCTTCACTTCTGCCCGATGTGGGAACAGGGAACCTGAGCTCACCTGGTTTGTCCTAATTCACGACGTTATAAATATCACGGCATCCAAGGTGGCTTCCCCTACCATCCGTGACACCTGGAAGACGCTGAGTGCGCTGTTCCCCGTGTCAGTTGCAGGTCAACCTGCTGTCCAAATTTCTGCTGATTGCAAAATCGTGCTACGAGCAGAGGAACTTTGCGACCGCCATGCAGATCCTGGGTGGCCTGGAGCACCTCGCCGTGAGACAGTGCCCGGTGAGCCCACGAGGGCTGCGGCTGGACGCTGCTGACCTCGGCCGTGTGTGCTGAGGGCTGGGGGCACCGGCCTGCCGCAGGGTCTCACCTCTGCTCTCATTCTAGGCCTGGAGAATCTTACCTGCGAAGATAGCAGAGGTCATGGAGGAGCTGAAAGCCGTGGAGGTACTCCTGCTCTGCGTGAGCTTCAGGCAACTGTGTCTGCCTGGGGATGCGACCGGCACAGCTGGGGGTGGCACCCCTCAGAGCCAGCATCAGGGCCCCCGAGCACATGGCCCCTCAGAGTCGTGCACGGAGCAGCCCGGCCTTGCCCATCTCCCCACGGGGCCTCTGCCGCTCACCTGGGCAAAGCCGGCTGGGAGCGCAGGGGCTCCAGAAGCCCACCTGCTGGGCCAGCGGCACAGGGAACAGGTGCCAGAGGACCTGAGCTTGGCTGACTGGCCGCCTCCTCACCGACCGACAAAGTGAGACCATAAGGGAGGAAACAGTTTGGAACAATGGGCATTTCCCCCAACTGCCAGGAGCAGGCCCAGCCCAGACACAGCTCTCTGCGGGCAGGCGGGCTGTGTGTCCTCGGTTAACACCAGACATGGCCCCTGCAGCCGGCCTTGGTCTTACTAATATTTGGGGAGTTGGGTCACTGGCTCTTTCCTGGAGCCCCTGGGAGAATGAGTTAGGGAAGGAATCTGCCATTTCAGTAGTAGGAGGGGTGCAGCTTTCTGAGGGGGTCAGTGTGGCCTTTGTGGTGTCCAAGCTGAAGACACTGGACTCTCGATCCCCAATCCAATAATCCAAGGTGCGTTTGGACGGCTTGTAAGTCCGAAGGCTGCGGGACTATGGGCGCCAACCGGGATGGCCTGGGCTGAGCCAGGACTGGCTGACTGCCCAGGACTGACCTCTGGCCTGTCTCCCTCGCCCACGCCCCTGCTGGGCCACCAGGTGTTCCTGAAGAGCGACAGCCTGTGTCTGATGGAAGGGCGCCGCTTCCGGGCCCAGCCCACCCTGCCCTCAGCCCGCCTCCTGGCCATGCACATCCAGCAGCTGGAGACTGGGGGCTTCACCATGACCAACGGGGCCCACAGGTGGAGCAAGCTCAGGTGAGGGGCCCTGGGGTGCCGCAAGCTCAGGTGAGAGCCTCCCCCATCCCTCCTGCTCCTCTGAGGGCTGTTTCCCCTAATCCTCACTCAACCCTTACCCTAGCCCAGGGCATCCCTACCCCTGTGACCTGCAGCCACCTCCTGCTCTAAACTTCATGCCCGCATGTCCCATGCTGCCATCCTCTGTCACTGAACCCGGTGCTGGGAGACGTGCACCCAGACCCCGCTAACAACACCCCTTAAGCGACCCACATCTCCGTACCCACCTCCTCCGTCCGCCCAACGGCGACAGTGGGTTTCATTCATGTTGGAATCCTTAGCACTGACCAGGGCGACATAGATTTTCAGTAAATATTTGTGAAATGCAAAGCAGATGGAGGGACGGATGGATGGATGGACAGACCACAGGCCTGAGTAATGAAATGAGGTCTGGCCTCGTTGATACAGACAAGGCAAAGTTTGTGCTTTGAAGAGCTTCGGTCCCAGCGGTTGGGAGCGCGTCGGGAATTCATGAGCCCCTGAGACTCGTGCAGACTGACATCTCGTTCCTTCCCCAACACAGAAACATAGCCAAGGTGGCCAGCCAGGTGCACGCGTTCCAGGAGAACCCCTACACCTTCGCCCCCGACGCCAAGCTACAGGCCTGCCTCAAGCAAAGAATCGCGCGGTTCAGCGGGGCTGATGTGTCCATCTTGGCCGCAGACAGCAGGGCCAGCTACCACCAGATCGCCAGCGAAAAGCACTCTCGGAAGATTCAGGACAAGCTACGGAAGATGAAAGCCACGTTCCAGTGACGGAGGACGGTGGGTGGACGTCGGATTCCACGCCAAGGACGGAGCTGGGGAGAAAGGAGCCCGCCCGCTCGCTGCTCCAGGCCAATGGCCCCGCGGGCGCAGCCCCCGCCACCTTAGACTAGGGACCCCCAACACAGGCCCAGCCTGGGCCTGTGGGCACCAGAACGGGAGAGCAAGGGGCTCAGACCACGATTTGGAGGGGACAGGCACCCGTGCAAGTCAGGGAGGTTCTGCTAGAAAATTTAAACTTGAAATCTTAACATTTTAAATGAAAATAGACAAAGTAAACGCCCGGCTCTTTCCTGGAGCCCCTGGGAGAATGAGTTAGGGAAGGAATCTGCCATTTCAGTAGGAGGAGGGGTGCAGCTTTCAGAGAGAAATGGCCCTCCCCACTTCTCCAGGGATCCAACCCACCCCCAAACCCCACCCCACCTCCCAGCCTCTGATTTTAACTGGGTTGCCCAATGAGCAGTGTTTTCATGGGCCTGGCCTCCATGTGCCCAGCAACAAAGGACCAAGACTGACCTCTGACCCCCACACCCACCACAAGTTCCAAGGGGTTCTGAACCCTTCCACGGGGTCCTGAGGCTCCCCAGTAGCCCAAGCCCCAACCTGGTTCACACTCCCTCCCCCCAGACCTTCCCCGACCCAGACTTCCCCTGGCTCACCCCGTCCCAGCCAAGTGGGGGTCCCAGAGCCCTGCAGCCCTTCCTGCCACCCATTCCAACTGAGCCTCCTGTTGCTGGCAAGCGCCTCCCAGCTCCACACTGGCAGCCCCCCAAGTACCCTCTGGCCCCACGTGCCCACCACCCCCACATAGAGCAGCTTCTGGTGGGACAGGTGCGCCCTGGCCAAGGTTCTGCTTCCTAGCAAAGCACACAGGACACAGCAGCTCCAAAACAGAGGCGGCTTCAGGGACCCTGAGAGGTCCCTAGCCCGTCTGGTGGCCTGGGGGCCCCGGGGCTGTGGCTGCTGCCCACCTGCTCCAGCAGCCATGCATGCCACGCACACGCCCAGCCTGGGCTCCCGCAGCTTGCCGTCACCAGCGCTTCGTCGGAACCAACCAGGAAATGAAGTTTGCTGCCTAAATGGCGCCAAGCTCTTCTCCAGGGCTCTTCCCACGTGGCTGGTGCTGGGCACAGCTCAGTGGGTGGGGGACACCCTGGGAGGGGGCCTGCTGTCACACCCACCACGGGGCCTCTTGCCCGCCGTGGGAGGCCAGACCCCCTGGCACCATCCCAGGCACCCCCGTTCTTCCACCAAAATCATTGCAAGACCCACGACTGCTCTTCTGAGTTTTAGAATTAGTGATTCTTTCGAGCGACCAGCTGTATTTCTAGGAACACTGTTACTAGTGATAAAACGCTGCTCTTTTCAATATCAAGATGCGTTTTCCCACAAACATTCATTCCAGGTCCTGCTTACATGGCGTACAGGGGCTCGGCTCTCCTGGCCATGCCAATGTGGCTTTATTTTTTTTAAGCTTTTCTATGAGGATTGTGTTCTGCCAATCAGCTCTGACATTTTCAGATTTTGAATTTAACAAGATAGTGTCACAAAGCCTGAAGCAAAATTAGTGTCCAGCACAAATAAACATTCCAATCTTAACGACTTATTCAGGGGAACTGACGGGGCTTTTGGCTTAAGCACGACGTTTGCATGGCGCCCTCCTGTCCTGTAGCACAGGTTTCTAAATAAAATCATTTCTACCAGGACGGCTTCCCTGTGGCTCAGTTTGTTTCTCCCTAAAGTGACGCCTGCTCTGTGGTCAGAGTGGGGGCTCCTTCGTGACCAGACAGAGACAATCAGGGTGCTCACGACGTTGTGAGGGCCCAGGGGTGCTCGGGCCACAGCCAAGTCCTCGGGTGGCGCGGGGAAGGGCAGGTCAGCCAACCCCTTTTCGCACAGGGGCCCCTCCGGAATGCGCAGGCCTGTGATCAGCAAACGCATCCTGCAGGGAAGACTTGCCTCTGGAGGAGAAGACTGCAAACCACCCAGCGCTACCACTCAAGGCTGCTCTGCCACAAACTGCCCAGCCCCAGCCGCTCCGCCTGGCAAGCCCACGCGCACTCGGGCACCCAGACCTCAGTACCCAGACCTCACCGCAGCCTGCGGGCAGGAGCGGTGGATCGCTCCCGGGCACTACCTCGCCAGGGCCTGGCTGGGCAGGTTCCTCATGGATGGGTTTGGGATTGGTGGACACCACAGAGGGAGGGGTGGAAGGCCAAGAGCTGAGAGTTTGGGGCGTAAAGTGCCTGTATGAATGATAAAGCCCTCTGCCTGGCAGGCAAGTCTGAAGAAGTAACGTTTTATAAAAGACAACAAAATAGTCACGTTCTACTGTGGACCGAGCTCAGCAATTCTGAAGCTACTCTCCACGCGCATGAGGGCTGGCCATTAACGAGCTGTAGACAAGGGAGTCGAGCCACCCTCCGTCAGAGAAAGAAGCTACAGGAAAGCGCGTGGGGAGGCGAGGACACACCCTGCAGTGCGGGGACAAGGGGGTCGGGCACCCAAACACTACCCAGATGCGTGGACACAGGCGAGTGTACATTCCTCGGCTGCGGTGGGGCTTCTCAGCCACTGGCTCCCGACCTAGGGTGGATCAGTCTTTGCTGTGGGGCTGCCCAGTGCACTGTGGGAGGTGTTACAGCATCTCCCGTCTCTACCCACTACATGCCAGCAGCACCCCTCAAGTTGTGACAACCAACAATATCTCCAGACATCACCAGCTATCCCCTGGGGGTGGGGAGTCATAACCCAGAACCACTGGCTTAGAAGCAGAGACAACCCGGTATCCATATCTTGGCTTCCAGATCCCATTCTCAAAACAAAACACAAAAACACAAATTTTTTGGAGAAACGGCTGAATAGCTGACTGGTGGGGAAAGTTCCAGCTGGACAGGAGCACACTGTAGTGTCAGAAGCAAGCAAGTGCTAAAAAAAGGGGGGGGGCAGAACATGTCAAAGGTCAGAGGACAAGAGGGGAAAAGGAAAGAGCTGCGAAGAACTCCCCGTGGCCCAAGCTGTGCCATCTGAGCACCTCAACACCAGGGCCAGACTGCAGCCCAGGAACGAGAAATGTCTGCGAGTCCACACTGACATCAACTGATGGTGAATGAGTAAAAAGGGGGAGAGTTACAGAAGAACCCCTAACCATACATGCAAATGCCCCCGTGTATGCGTGGGCTTGGTGCCTGGCCCCCACTGCGGGGCAGAAATGGGGAGGTGGACAGAGAAAGGCACCACCTTAAGGGAAATCAGGTGAGCATCACAGTCCTGCCAAGGTAACACACCTGGTGTGATGAGTAAGAGGGGCATGGAACCTCGCGTGGTCTTCCTCCCAGAAACCCATAGCCCCAGTCTCACCACAAGACACCAAACAAACCCAAACTGAGGGACATCCCGCAAAATACCTGGCCAGTGTCCTCAAATTGTCAAGGGTGTGGACACAAGGCCACAGCCAGAGGAGACTGAGGAGACACTAGGACAGGGGTGGGCAACCCCTGGCACGGGTGCCAAACATGGCACGCCAGTAACTTTTGCTGGCCTGCGAAACCCTCTCTTATAATCTTCCATTTACAATTTTTTTCTTAATATCGACTTTTTTTATTTTTAAGATAAATTCAGTGTAGGTGCATCTTAGATAAATAATTTTACATAACAAGTTATCTTAAAGACCATAGACATGGATTGACGAGAGAGGGGAAGAGCAATTTCTATGCCTCTGCCTTAACTCTCCCTGCCTTCCTAGATCTGACCAGTGTTTTGGTTTCATCCACATACGCTTGTGAATCTTTGTTCTCAGTGATGAATTTTGTTAAGTCTCGTAATAGGAGTAGCCTGGTGGATGAAAGTAGTAGCTCGTGCATATCTCTGAAGGTCACGAAATATAAACCTGATGTAAAATCTGTCATCAGTGATGCAGCAGCAAAAGTCCCACTGATAATATCAAACGGAGTCATAAAGTTTTCTGTCGGACTATCAGTCTACATATATACATTTAACAGTAAATGTATTTTTCATCATCATATACTGTGTTTTTGTCGCTCGAATGAATTTTATTATTTCTTCAAGGTTCTTCACATACGTACACCTCAAGAGATATCAAGTAGGCGTAACATGTTCTCAAAAAATTAGGGCTGGCACGCAGAAGAATTTTGAGTCAGAGATTTTGCTGGTTTTGGCACGCACTCACAAAAAGGTTGCCCACCCCTGCACTAGGACAATGCAGGTCCCTGGACAGAAGAGGACATCGGTGGAAAACCTGGAAGGACCCAAATAAAGTCTGTGGTTTACCGATGTCATTTCTTGGCTCTGACAGAGGTCGCAAGGCCATGTGCAATGTTCATGGGACTCGGGGCTGTTTGCAACCTGGCTGAAAATCTAAAGTTTCCCAAGCTAATAAGTTTTAAAAACTATTGTAGCCAGTATACAGAAATAAAATTGATTTTTGTTCATTGTTCATTCAATGACCTTGCTAAATTCACTTATTAGTTCTAATAATGTGCTTGTGGGTTACGTTGTACTTTCCGTGTAGACATACAATCTGCAAACAAAGATGGTTTTACTTTTTCCTTTCCGATCTGTGTCCACCTTACTCGTTTTTCTTGTCTTATAGCTCTGGTTAAACTTCTAGGACAATGTTGAATAGAGTGGTGATGCTGGGCATCCTTGTTTTCGTCCTAATCTCGGAGAGTAATGCTCAAAACTCTAAGTGGACTAGAAGTTTCTTTCCGTGAAGTGTGTGTATGTGTGAATCATGACACTAATTCTGACCCATGGTCACAGCGCGTTATCAGCTCCAGCCCTAAGCTGCCTGCACGTTTAGTGAACGCCACCTTCTGTGCAAGTAATGAAACCACCAGAAGGTGGGAGCACAGCCAGCGCCTGGACGTGTATCTGTAAACAACACCCTGGGGCGCACCAAAGGCAACAAACAAGGAGGGGGCGCGGGGGAGGGGGGCCTTCCGGCTAGAACGTTCCAGAGCCGCTCCGCGCGGCGGTGAGAGGGCACAGCACACGCGTAAACACAGTTGAACTTTGCGCATAACGCACGTCGCGTTAGTTTGCACCTCAATCTAACATTTTTAAAAAGTTCTACACCCACAATTGGTCGGCAGGTCCCCCCTCGGGTGGGGGCGGAGCCTTGCCCTCTGCACTTGAGGCTTAGGGGCCCGGAAGGCAAGCCCAGAAACCCAGGCGCAAAAACAGACGGAGTTGGATTTAGCCGGGAGGGGGCGGAGCGGGGCGGGGCGGGGCGGAAGGAGGGCCGCGTAGACCGGCCGGGGGTCGGCTCCGAAGGAGGCGGAAGCGCACCGAGTCTTCAGAGCGCGTGTGGGCGGCCTGGCGGGCTGCGGCCCGGACCCCAGCATGCTGCTCCGACCCCGGCGGCCACCCCTGCCCGTGCCGCCCGCCTCGCTGGTGCAGGACAGCCCCGACGAACTCGAGGAGGCCGAGGAGGCCGAGGACTCCCCCGGGACCCCGCCCAGACGGCCCGCCTCGCCCGGCACGCCGGAGGCGCACGAGCTCCCCGGGTCGCCGGTGTCCCCGGGCTCGGCGCAGCGCACGCCCTGGAGCGCCACCCGAGACGGAGCTGCTGCTGGGCACGCTGCTGCAGCCGGCC
>NW_005871303.1:1519343-1540335 GCF_000147115.1 Myotis lucifugus
CGGTGGGGGAGCGGCGCCGGCCCCGGGTGCCCACCCCTCCACCCACTCCGCGTTGCAGACGCTCCGTCGATGCCCGCGGCCCGCGACTCCGACGTGGACCCCTCCTGGTCGCTCAGATTCAGCTCGTCCCCGTCCAAGCCTTCCGAGGCTCCCCGCGCCCCGGGCTCGCCGACGGCGCTCCCCTCCTTAACCCCCGCGCCGGGCCGCTCCGAGCACCACGCGCCCCCCCACGCCCCCAACTCCCCGCCACCCCTGGACCCCGCCTGGGAACAGCCCGACTCGCCGCCCAGCCGCCAGGAGACCCACGCGCCCCCGCAGGCCGCACCCCCGTCGCTGAACGCCGCCCTCATGCAGACCCTCGGGCACCTGGGCGACATCGTGGCCGTCCTGGGCCCCCTGCGCGACCAACTGCTGACCCTGAACCAGCACGTGGAGCAGCTGCGCGGCTCCTTCGACCAGACCGTGTCCCTGGCGGTGGGCTTCATCCTAGGCAGCGCCGCCGCTGAGCGGGGTGTCCTGGGGGACCCGCGCCCCTGAGGCCTGGCCCAGACCCGTCCTGTTGCCCTCCCCCCATACTTCTAGGTACGTTCAATAAAAAAATGTTGCTTTTCCCAACGTAGCCTTGTGAGTGTGTGCAGGTCCCGCCTAGGTAGGAATGGCCCCCTGCAGGCAGGGGAGGTTAAAATGGCCTTGGGGTCCTGGGGAGGGGCAGGAGGAACCGCGGGGCCTGTGCTGGCGGTGGTTGGGCAGGAGTGGTGCGTCGCTAGCCAGGGCCTCACCTGGGGCCAGTCTCCAGAGAGAAGGGCTGTGGAATGAGGTTGGAATCCCTCCAGGTCTCACCAGACTGCCCACCAGGACTTTCCACCAGCGCAAAGCAGCCTTGGGGGTGAGCACTGCCTGCACCGTCCCTGGGAGCCCCACTGAGCAGGAGGAGGGGTACGCAGGGCCCCACCGGTAGGATCCGGGGAATGGCGTGAGCTCGGCCCCAGCCTGTGGGGGGAGGTGGAAGAGGTGCTGGGACACACAGGCAGGAGACCTCTGCTCACCCAAGGAAGGGGCTGGTTTTGTCCCCAGGGTGGTGACTGGCCTGGGTGGGTCCAGGTGGCAGGGGCTGGGGGAATCTGAGACTTGACATTGGCTGAGGCCAGGATCCCTGCAATTTTGAGAGGGTTTTTATCAAAATCACCTAGGATGTATTCCAAAATGGTCATTGAGAATCCTATATTCCGTCAATGAGTCTGGCTGAAAGGAGACTGGGTGGAGCCAGATTCGCGAGCCCCCTGCCCAGGCAGATAGGAAGTAGCCTGAGGCGCCTCACCAGCATAACAATACCGGCGCTGGAGTAGGATGTGGGGTGGGGAGCTTTTCACCATCGAGGGACTCATTCACTGAGACTAAAGCGATTTGCTTGGGGCCAAAAAGCTAGGGACTCCCGCTGGCCTTGCCGGAGGAGGGGGTTCCGACTAGTGGGGTTGCAGCCCCTTTCAGGAGACACTGCCAGACAGGCCACAGTTGGACCCTCAGCCAGCAGGGTGCCCTGGTGAACCAAGCTGAGCAGTGTGTTGATGGCAGGCGCTGGGGGTTCTGTGAGCGACCAGACCCACAGGACTGACTCTGGGTCACCTCGTTTATAAGCTGCCTCAGCTCCAGGATGCCCCTGCTGCGGTCCCCAAGGATGGCCAAGTTGCTTGGAAGCCTGTTGGGTGAAGAGTCTGGCTTGCAAACATTCCCCAACCCCCTCTTGGTGTGGGTCAGGTCTGCAGCCTCCTGGGCGCTATGCTGGAGTAATCTGCATGCTCCTGCCTGGACAGCAGTATGTTCCTCCAACCTGGAGGGGAGAGATGCTGGCTGTTTGTGGTTCCCTTAGGTAGTTTCTCTACCATCTTTACCCTGGTGATGCTCAAATGTCTTTTTTTTTTTTTTTTAAGAGAGAGGAAGGAAGAGGGAGAGAGAGTTAGAAACATCAATGATGAGAATCATCAATTGGCTGCCTCCTGCACATCCCCTACTGGGGATTGAGCCCACAACCCTGGCATGTGCCCTTGACTGGAATCGAACCCGGGACCCTTCAGTCCGCAGGCTGATACTCTATCCACTGAGCCAAACCGGCTAGGGCCCAAGTGTCTTCTTACCAGCCGGGCCTGTGATTCCCTTCGCCCAGGGCTCCTGTGGGTCTGTGAGGTGAGGCAGGTACCCATTTTGCTTTGTGTCTTACGCTGGGCATCCTGGTTGGCTCTGGGAATGTGAGGTGAGGTGGACACACCCCAGTGGGACCAGCATCCCCAGCCCTTGGCACATCTCTCCCTATGCCTGACCCCCGGTGCTGGGCAGTGTCTCCAGCAGCCTCCCAGGGCCGCTCTTCAGATTATTCCCCCTTTTATCTCGCTAAGGGGCTTCCGGTCACACTTTTTCTTTTATTGTAAATACACGTACAAGTCACGTGACCTGTTTTCAAGTGGGCAGTTCAGTGGCAGCAAGGACATGACACTGTTGTGCAGCAACACCATCCATCCCCAGAACGCTTCGTCTTCCCAAACGGAAACCATGTCCCCCTTAGACAGACACTCACTCCCCATCCCCTCTCCCGGCCCCTGGACACCAGCATTCCACTCTGTGAACGCGGCTCCTCGTGGAAGTGGAATCTCACAGTACCTGTCCTTTTGTGACTGGCTTATTGCACTGAGCATGATGTCCTCCAGGTCCATCTACGTGGTGGCCTGTGTCAGAATGTCCTTTCTCTTTAAGGCTGAATAACACTCCAATGTGTGGATGGACCACCTTTTCTTTATCCACGTGTGGACCCTTGGGTTGCTTCTATCTCTTGGCAGTTGTGAATGAGGCTGTGATGGACATGGGCGGCTGTCCCAGTGGGTGCGGTTGGCACCCTTCAGTGACGTGCAGGCACAGCAGCACCACACTTGAGGGGGACGCCCACTGCCCAGTTGCAGGGTGGGCCATCTAGCTAGTGTTTCTAGCAGATGGTGCTGATTCCTAGCGAGCAACCTGCATTCTCTGTGGTGTGCTGAGGCCCTTCAGTGTGCACATCACCTGTGTCCCTCGCCAGGTCGGATGACCTGCAGTGACCACGGGAGGGTACGGCCTCAGGGACCCGGGGCTGGCTTTGCTTTTCCCTGTATCCGTCCTCTTAGTGGCGCCCACTGTGTGTTCAGACTGAGCCAGGCCCACGCCCGGACTCACCTGGATCCTCGTCACCATCCGTCCACCGTGCAGGACTGTGGCAAGGGCGTACGTACTCTCAGAGGCCAGTCTGCTTCTGGGTGGGCAGCCAGTGGGCTTTGCAAACAGAGTCGAAGGTCCTGTGCCGGCAGCTCTGCCTTCCCACTGCCGGGGCCACCCAGGCCGTCAGAGCACCATGTGACTCAGTCTTGGACTCACTCACACATGGACCCGAGCCTGTCCCGCCTCCCCGTCACCACGGAGCTCTTCCCGTGGCTGTTGCTGTCTGCACTAGCTGTCATGTTTGTTGTCACAAGAATCTCGGAGGAGGGGGTCCCTTCCTGAGGACCCCGGGGTCACTGTCCCCACCTTATTTATCCAGACGCAGCACTGCTCCTCCTATTGTCGGAGTCGTCTGGTTCCACGGCTGTTCCCTGTGTGCCGAGAGCAACACGGTGTGGCTGGACTCCTGGGTGGGAAAGTTCTAGAACTGCACTGTCCATGACGACAACCACCAGCCACGTGTCACTGAGCCCTCGAAATGTGGCCGGTGAGACTGACACTAAATGTTTTCACCTAAATTAATTGAAATGCACACCTATGCCTCCGATTCCACAGTCAGTCCTTACATAAAATTCTGTTGTGTTTTAGTGTTACCTGTTCTTGGTTTAAGGTCATACCTTCAGAACGTTGCCTTTAAATTTACATTTAGTTCAATTGCCTTTCACCAAAGTCAAAGACCTAGAGCCTAAGATTCTCTCCACAGCGGTCGGCCACCATTGGACAGGACACTCGCGTCCTCATCCCTCTATCTCTTCACCCTTTTTAAAAAATATATATTTTATTGATTTTTTACAGAGAGGAAGGAGAGGAACAGAGAGTCAGAAACATCGATGAGGGAGAAACACCGATTAGCTGCCTCCTGCACACTCCCTACTGGGGATGTGCCCACAACCAAGGTACATGCTCTTGACCAGAATCGAACCCGGGACCATTCAGTCCCCAGGCCGACGCTTTATCCGCTGAGCCAAACCGATCAGAGCTCTTCACCCTTTTTTAAAAGCCCACATTCCATTATGGTGTCTTTAACCCGCGTCATGCAGGCCACTACCTGGCCCTCAATGACGTGTGTTCACCGTCCACGCTTCTTACATTTACAGCGGGGCATGCCCTCGGGTGCCCACTGTGCTGGCATGATGGGCCTGCGTGGCTCCTGGGTCCCCGACTTCTCACAGCTTCACAGAACCTCTGGGAGGGGGCGGGAGGAGGGGGCAGGTTTGGCCTCCAGAGCCCTGTGATGCCTGTGGGAGCAGTGGGTCCCAGGACTTAAGAGTCCACACTGGTCACTTCCCATCACCCACCTCCCGAGGGCAGGATGGAGGTGGGCAGAGGGAGGCAGGACCCACTCCCCACCTATCCGTGGCAGCGGCAGGGGAAGCTCTGCCTGGAGAGGGGCCCAGCCAAGGACACGGAGACCCAGACAGACAGAAATGAGCCGTCCTCCACCATCAGCCCTTCCAGGTGAGGGGGGAGTGTGGGGGCCTTACTCATCACACCCTCCACCTGGGAATCTGCCACCTCCAACCCATCCACCCACAGGTGCTCTCTTCCCAGATTCTCATCCAGCTGGGGTGCGGTCATGCCCACCTCGCCCCCACCCACCCCTTGGTTCTTTCCACAAACAAGCAATTGGGGGCCATGAGGAAGGGCCCAAGGGGAGTATGAGGGACAAGGGGGCTAGGAGGGTAGGCTGGGGGGCTCAAGGAGGGGCACGGCAGAGTGGAGGGGCAGGAATGCCTGTGAGTGATGGAGTGTGAGGTGGCAGGCCCGTGAATGCATGAGCAAGAACAGGGCAGGGCTGAGGCAGCAGGACCCCGGGCCCAGTGTGGGGTGCAGGGCTGGGGCCATGGGAATGGCTGTGGGGGGCGGGGCTGCCAAGCCTCCGAGTGACAGACGGGGGTCTGAGTGTGGGGAGCGCAGCTACCACTCACCTCCAGGCCCAGTCACCCTTGCAGAGACCGGCAGGAGGCGACTCTGAGTCGTGCAGGCATGGGATTGGGGCCAAAGGTCCAGAGCCGAGGCCACGCCCGCAATCACCAGGTCTCCGAAGAGGGGCAGACACCCCAGGGTGCGGCTCCCGGAACTGGGGGTGGGAGGTGGGGGAGGGGGTCCAGATTGCCCCAAATGCTCCACCAAAGCCAAGTGAGGAAGCTGCCGCCAGGCACGCGTGGCACAGAGTAGCTGGGGTTAGCGGGAGGGACCCCACTGGACAGGAGCCAGCCGGTGGGGGACAGCCTGCCGGAGACCAGGCAGTGCTGCAGGGAACCGCCAGGCAGCAGCCAGGAAGGCGGGGTCTCTGACCTGCTGAGGCTGGGTCACCTTCGGTCCATGGAAGGGGGGGAGGGCGGTGTAGGCAAGGGAGCGGGAAAGGGAAAGCAGGAGGGTCTGGATTAGGGAGGACGTCGCCTGGCAGAGATCGGGGTGCCGGGGAAGGTATGGGTATGGGGTCAGAGGCCAAAGGCCCTGAAAGATCAGAAAGGAGGAGGTGCCGAAAGCGGCGTTGGAAGCTGCGGGGCCTGTTAATGGCTGACGTTTCCTAAATCAGCACTTTGGGCGAACGGCGCACAGTGCGGGATTCCCAACCAGCGGTGCTCCTGATCCGGAGGCCTGTCTGCCGTGGAGCAGTCCTGGGGGTGGGGAGACTTCCCTTTGCCGGGTTTGTGAGGCACCCCCACCCCGTCAGTCCCAGAGGATTTCTGCACAGGTCCCCACTCGGGACACAGGCCAGTGACCCGGATCCCCAGCCTCACCCTGCGGGGCCTGGTGACCGGACACAGCCGGTGCAGGGGTTGGAGGAAGACCTGGATCAGCGCCGGTCGGTTCCCGCTGTGCCCGTGGGGGTCCGGCTCCCACATCCCTAACCCCTTGTGGCCTGAGCGGCTGGGGAGGTGGGCCTGGGTGCTAATCCCGAGGCCGGGCCGCGAGCCCTTTGATTCCACAGGCGGCGTTGGGGGACCCGGGGCGGCCGGCGGTGCCCGGCCCAGACTGGCGCCAGCGCCCCAGGACCCTAGGCTGCTGACCTAACAGTCAGCACAGAAAACAGCCATTGGCTCGGCGGCTGGACCCATGCCCGCACCCGACCCGGAGCCCGAGCTCGAGGGCCCGTTGCTGGGTTTCCGCCTAACATGCGTCTGCCGAGTGGCGTCCAGGAAACAGGCGCAGGCCCGCCTAGGTAGGAGAGGTCCAGGTGATGTGCGGTCTGGGGTGGGGCGGTTGTCAGAGGGGCTGTCGCTGCGCTGGGCCCACCTGCCTGCGCCCTCTGCTTCCCCCAGAGCGCCGAACCCTGGAAGCGGACCTGGCCAGTTCAGGAGTGAAGCAGCATTGGACAAAGTGACAGGGCACCCCCTGAAGCTTTTGCTGCATAACCACCACCACCACCCCACACACACCCCAAATACAAAGGGAAGACCTTCTAAATCTTCACTCTCCGCAGAGGACGGTGGCTGTGTTGTCCTTCCTGCTCGAGGGAGCAGAGGAGGGAGGTGCCCATGTCCTGAACCAGCAGGCCCCTCCTCCTTTGAGTCACTGGAATTTGGCAGCAACTCCTAGGGCTCCCTAAAGACCCCCAGCCAAGGGGCTGAGTGGGGGCTGGGAACAGCCAGACAGAAGGGTCTACAGGAGCCGGGCGGTCCCTCTCTGGACAGCCCCTCCCTGCCCCGTCTGGCCTGCTTTACATTCCTACCCAGCCAGGCGCCTGGAGGCAGCAGACTCCCTCATTCTCACGGGCCGCCCACCCTGTCATGAAAGCAGGATGGATGCCGACTCCCCCTGCTTGAAGCAACCTGTCTCAGTTGCACACCTGTCGCCTCTGTCTGGCACTGTAGACCTCCGGGACAGCTTGGAGAACGAAGAAGGTGGTCCCAGAAGCCCACAGGACAGGGTGGGAGCTGACATTGGCGGGACCATCCTCACCTTCCCGCAGCCTCGGCCAGCGGGTGGGGGTGGGGAGATGAAAGGGTCTGACAAATCCCCAGCCCCACAGCCCCACCCCTCCCCCAGACATCTTGGAGCCGGGGGAGGTGTGAATGGCCTCCTTTGTGCCTCCGAATTGAAGGCAATTAGATGCTACTTATCTGAGGGGGATTTGAGCTATCCATGCAAATGCGCCTCCCACCACCTCCTCCTCCTGAGCTATAAATGCTGCCCAGCCCTGCTGAACCTGAGGCAGACCCTGTGCCCCCACCCCGCTTGGCCCTGCCCCGCCCACGCGGCGCCAGCCCCCACCGTCTGTCCGGCCGAAGACCCGGAGCCCGGCCTCCACCTTCTGTTCCAAGGCGGATCCAGAGCTGTCCCCGCGTCCAGGCATGCCGCCCTGCTCCGACCTGCCCGGCGGCCAAAAGCCGACCTCCAGCTTTGGTTCTGTGGACTGGCTCTCCCAGAGCAGCCACGTGGAGCCGGCGCACACCTCCAGGCCCACTGCAGTCTCCTGGGGCAGCCTCTCTGCCCCGGCCAGGGCGTCCGGCGGTGAGCAACCCCCGCAGGCCGTGGGCCTGGAGGAGGCCAAGTCCTCAGCAGTGTCTACACCAGGGACGTCCACGACTGGTAGGTCTGGGTGTGGGGAGAAGGGAGCCTTCCTTCCCAGACTGGGCCAAGAGCCGGGGAAGATTCAGGCGAAGGGAGGCCCAAAACACAGGCATCCTGTGTGCTCAGGACGGGCTGGGGTTCCGCCCGATCCCCCTGGCAAGTGAAGGCTTTCCTTCTGAAGCAAAAGCCACACGGCCGGTCTTCCCTCCTCAAGCCCTTGGGCTCCTCTTCTGCACCCTCCTCCTGGAGGGACTGGCCTGGCCCGGCTGCCCACGGACTGTGCCCACGGATCCTCGCCCAGGTCTTCACTGTGGGCCATGACCCCACGTTAGCACCGTTGTGCCTGTGGTTTTCTAGTCGTAAGAGTCCTGGACCCATTTCGACAAGAGGCGCAAGGTCTCGGATAAGTACGTCTTAAAGCTTGTGGCACCTGGCCAGGTCAGAAGGTGGTTGTGCTTCCCCCCCGCCCCCCCAAAGCCAGGCGCCCTGTTTGGCATCTAGACTGTCACTCCAGTTTCCCTGGAATCCTGCAGGCTTGATTTGGGGGCAGCCACAACCCCGACTCCTGAGGACACAGCCTCTGCGTTTCCGTACACGCGATGTACCTGTGAGTTCCCTGCCTTCAGCCCACTCGGGAGTCTCGGTGGCTCCTGAGCCTTACCCAACCCTTTGTCGTTTACTGACGACACTTTCTCCGTCTGCCTTTTACTCGATGTGACTTGGTCATTGCCTTTAGGTTGAAAGTGGGGGTTTATATGATCTGTAAGCTTTTGTTTTTTAAAACGTTTAATTCTTATGGAGTAGTTTTATATTTTAATGAGGTAGAATTTTAAATGTATTCTCTGCAACCAGTAGCCCCCCCCCCCCCAAAAAAAAACACCAATGGCTGCCAGTCACCCCCTCCACCCCCACTGCCCCTCCGAGTGAGTGTGTGCTCCTCTGGTGGACACTTCGGCAAAGTGTTAAAATCAATTTTGTAAAATCTGCTTCTCCCAAAGCAAATGATTGGTGTATTTTATCGGTCAGACTTCTGTTCAGTAAAGACCATGTGAAGGACCTACACCACACTGGTTGACCGTACCTCATGGGGGGGGCCGGGGGGTGCTGAGTGCCGTCCCCCACATCCTAATTTAGAAATTAGAAGACTGGACTTCCAGACACACTGTTGGTGCCGACAGCCTGGTTCCTGGTGATGAAGGCTGCTTTCCCAATTGGTCCCGCTAGGCCAGTGATGGCGAACCTATGACACGCGTGTTAGAGGTGACACGTGCGCGAACTCATTTTTTTGGTTGATTTTTCTTTGTTAAATGGCATTTAAATATATAAAATAAATATCAAAAATATAAGTCTTTGTTTTACTATGGTTGCAAATATCAAAGAATTTCTATATGTGACACGGCACCAGAGTTAAGTTAGGGTTTTTCAAAATGCTGACACGCCGAGCTCAAAAGGTTCGCCATCACTGCTCTAGGCCTTGCATAGAATGGACTCCACCCGCCCCACCCCTACCAGCCCCTCTCCCCTCCTCTCACTTGGTGAACAGGAGTTCCTTGTCTGCAGGCAAAAGAAACCTTTTCTGGAAGGAGGTGGGGTGGGTGGGAGTCATTCTTTCGGAAGGAGCGGAATGCCCTGCGGTGGCAGGGGAGGGTCTGTGTCGGAACCACTGCCCCATCCTGCTCCATCCATAGTGACCTTTCTGCAATGTCCACATCCCCGTGCTGTCCTGTGCCACAGCCTCTGGACCCTATTGCATACGTGGCTGGGCAGAGGAGCCGTCGCCAACCCTGAGGGGGACAGCAGAACCCTGGAGGGCTGCTACAAAAAGTGACCCTAGGGAGGGCGGTCTGCCCTTCTTCAGGCCCCAGGCATATTGATCACTGTGTCTGTCATCTTCAGCCACAAAGCTTGTGGCACCCACTGAGCAAGGGGAGGGTGTCTCTTGTGAGCCAATGTCCCTGGTAGCCAAATGGATTCAGTGCCCGTCCTTCCTCCCTCCCCCAGGGTTGAGCAAGGAGGCAGACAGCCCTCGGCCTCCCCGCGTCCGCACAGCCTTCACGGAGGAGCAGGTCAGCACCTTGGAGAGCTCCTTCCAGCTTCACCGCTACCTGGACCCCCAGGAGCGCCGGAGGCTGGCCCAGACCATGGGGCTCTCAGAGGTGCAGGTGAGGCCTCTGGGCTCAGCAAGCCAAGTGGGGCAGGAGTGGGGGGGTGGCCTGTTTGCCCGCTCTGATCTTGTTTTCCCCACAGATCAAAACCTGGTTTCAGAATCGCCGCATGAAACATAAACGCCAACTGCAGGACTCACAGCTGAACGTCTCCCTCTCCGGAGCGGTCTACTCGCCCCTGGCTTTCTGCCCACCTGCCCTGGGCAGCCCCCTGCAGTGGCTGCACCCCTGGGCATCTCTGTCTGGGCCCTCGGCCCTAGCACAGCCCCCTGGCTCCTTCTGGGACCCCTGCCAAGGGGAACAAGCCTCCCTGGCCTCAGCGTGGGCCTCAAGCAGCAGACAGCCTCTGATGTGCTGCCTGCGGGATCCTGGGAGCCAGGTGCACACGCTGGGCCCGGCCTTGTCCAGGGGAGCCTGGCGCCTGTGTGTTCTGCCGGAGACCGGAGATGCCTTTTGAGGAAGCAGGGTAGCCCAGTAGCCCGCAGTTGGGGTGCGTCAGAAGCCAAATCATCGCACACACACACACTGGGTGTGTGCAGAGCGTGCCTGGCATCTACCTGGAGAGATCGTCGTCCGCATGTCAGTCTACGCCACCCTAACACCCTGGTGTGGGCCTTGTGCTGATGCATGAAGGGGACCTGGAACCCTGACCCGCCAGAAGATTCCGGAGGGTTTACAATTGAAGGCATTTTAGAGCTGCCCCTTTACTGAAAGCTATTAAAGGGTTTCTGATGGCTCAGTGAACAGAATGGAAAGTGAGTAGACTGGTTCTGTGCTGGGCTGTTAGCACCTGATAGAAGGTAATCTATTCCATCTATGGTGTCGGAAAAATGTTTTCTCAGTTGGAAAAAATAAAGGTGGACACTTCCTCGACCAGGGCCAGGCACATGTCCCTATCCTGAACCTCCCGGTCTTTGCGCTCAGGCTATGATCTGGGGGGTGGGCAGGGAAAGTTGCTCAGACCCCCCCATAAACCCCACAAGGAAAGTGGGCATGGTGGGTTTCCTGAACAGATGCAGCCCCTTAGGGGTGACCCTGCACACCCCCTGCTACACTGACCTTTTACATTGGGCTCTCTGGGACACGAATGCTCTCCCTGCCCAGGAAGCTGTGGACAAGAGACCCCCACCCTGAGCTGGGGTGCAGCATGTGACCCACAGGCCAGTTAGGGACCCAGGAGAGTGCTGCCTCTCCCTGGGCCCAGGAGCCATGCTGCAGCCGCTGTCGGTAAAAGTGGAGAGCCAGGCAGCACCTTTGGCATCCTGGATTCAGCCATGCCTACAGCCCACAGCTGTCCCCACACAGGGAACAGTGCAGCTGATGCATTGGGGTACCCCCATACCTGCTTTCCTCTACCTCAAGAGTCCCACCAGAGCCTCAGGGGGCTCAGGGTGGGATGGGAAGGGCCTATTCCGTGGCCTGGCGTCCCTGCGGCGCTGACCCCTCCCCCCCAGAGGCTGTGGTCTTTTGAGGGAGAAGCCAATTCCTATCAGTGAGATTAGGGGAGAGGCCTCTGGGCAGGACCCTGGCTGATAGAGCTAATCGCTCCATTTGCTGCCTGTAAGCGGGCAATTGTTTAAGCTCTCAATTCCCAGGCCTCTGTCCTTTTCTCCACCTGGAAGTTAAGACACAGGGGCGAGGGGCCGGGGGCGCTGTGCCCTGGGGGTCTGGCCCCCGGCATTCCTGGCCGGCCCATCCCCACCTGCCAGCAGGCGCCCTGGGAGTGTCCGGCTTCCAGCGACCCTGGTTATCAGAAGGTCATCAGGAACCACCCCGCCTTGTGGATGGGAGTCATTTCTTCCCCCTCATGTGTGTGTTTTTTATTCCTCCATAAGACCGCTCTGTCCAGTGCGACCTCCCCCTCCTCCGGCCCACAGAGACAAGAGGAAGCCAGCACACAGCATATGCAACTTTGTTTTAAACTTATTGTCAAAACAACACCACACTTGCCGTGGAATTCACTTTATTGACATTTCTGGTCAGAACATCAGCTCCTGCTGGTGGTTACAAAAGTACAATGAAGGTGCAAGAAGCACAAATCGCTTGTTGATGTTCACGCCGCTCTCACCTCCACGGGAGACCCAGTCAGTCACCCCGTGTGGCCCCAGGCCCAGCCCCTCACCCCCAGGGAGAGTCATCAGGGAAGGGTCTGGGCTGCCCCACCCGGCTCCTGGGGGCAAAGATCAGGCAGGGTTGGGGCCTGCGCCATCCTCCCCACCCCTCCAGGGCGCACACACAAAAAACAGGTTTCCAGATTTCTCCTCCTGGGATACTGACCACCCCCCGCCCGTCCGAGGAGGAGGGCCAGGAAGCCCTCCGGGTCCCACAGCCGATTCCAGGGGAGCGGAGGCAGGTCCGGGTGCGGGTGCAGCGGAAGGAGAACCTCGCCGCCCCATTTTCCCATGCCTTACACCTCTTTAGGCCAGACCCTCAAAGAAGTATATGCATAGGAAAAAGGAACCGCGAGAGACTGTGGGTGGCTGCTGGGCGCCAGGGAGGCCGTCCCGGCGAGGGTCCTGCGGGGCCAGCCGGAGGAGCTGCAGCTCGGCGAGTCCCGTGGGTGTGAGCTGTGCCCGGCCAGGAGGCAGGGAGGCCCCAAGCCTCTGCCTTACCTCGTCAGGCCTCCAATCTCAGGTCCTGGGCCGCCGCTGAGGAGAGCCGCCCGCTGAGCTGAGCGAGGCGCTCTGCAGCTGCCTGCCGGCGGCGCGTCCCATTTATGCGAGACGGAGACCTTGGCGGCTGGGCTCCCAGGGCAGCGGCTGTCACATGTGGTTGCAGGCTGTGCCGGCCAAGGACCTGGCCACCCCCGCACCTGCGAGATCGGGGCACAAAGCCCTGCTCTGAGCAAAGTGCTGAGTTGGGCTTTCGGCCGGGCGAGCGGAAGGGCGGCTGGGGAGGCCCGCGGATCCTGGGGGCTGCTAGCGGGGAGCTGGGACGGGGCCAGCCCTGGCCGGCCGCCCTCCTCCGGCGCTATCTCCCGACTTGCGGCTGCTTGCGTCAGGGCCGGAAAATGCACACTGGCGTCTCTCCCATCCCCTCCCCTCCGGTGCCCCTGCCCAGGGCACTGAGCCCCAGGACCACCGCCCGCCCCCCAGTCTGCCCAGAGGATCAGGGGGGAGTTTATCCCCCATCACCTGCCATGTGTGCTCAGCTCTGCTCCCAGGGCCCCTGGGGGTGTCTGCAGTCTCAAGGGTGAGAATGCAGGCACAGGCTAGGGAGACAGCACCGAGGGGAGAGCTATCAAAAACCCAAGGCTGCCAACAGAGAGCCCATGCAGACTCACAACACCCCCTGCCAGGCAGGTGCCCCACGCAGGTGCCCCACGCAGCAGCTCAGCTCCTGCTGTGTGTGTGTGTGTGTGTGTGTGTGTACACGTGTGTGTGTCCACGTGTGTGTGTGTGCCCACGTGTCTCTCTGTGTACAGCAGCCCCTCAGGCTCTTACCCCACTTGTGGGGTTGGGGGCTCATTGGGCTGTTGCATTATCTCTGATAGAGCCTGTGTTAGGGCTTCTGGGTCGACAAAGACAGACCGCTCAGGTGGAGGGACAAGTGGACAGGTGGGGGAAGTCAGGCGAGGGTGTTACCATCCATGTCCCATGAACACACCCAGGCCCTCTTGACACAGACCCCACGATGGTCTGGACCCGTTTGGGCGGGTGGAGGAGTGTGACTGAGAAACTGCAGACCCGGGCTGAGCGGGACAACAGGTGACTACCCTGCCCGTGCCAGGGGCCTGTGTGCAGACCGCCCTCTGGCAGGGACTGGCCTCCCCCAGATGCTGACTGGGACTTCAGGCCACTGCTCTGTGGGTGATGGGGGCAGAGACTAATGGGTCAGGGGGTCAGGAGCCTCCTGGGCCAGGCAGGACCTCTGGGCTGGGCGCCCCCGGAGGCTTGGGGTGAGAGAAAAAGAGGGGTGTCCCACTGCACTGTGGGTGATGGGGGGGGGGGAGCAGGGCCTCTCTCCAAGAGCTCAGACATGCTCACACTCACTCACACAAACACACTCACGCTTGCACACTCACCTATTGACATTCACAGACACTCCCCACACTCACTGAGGCCGTAGAGGGGAACCTTCTACTGAGTCTTGGGCTGCTAGTGAAGCCCCGTGGGGAGAGGGGTAGGTGAGTGGTCCTCCCCCTCACAGCTGTCTCCAGGGCGCCTGGGAAAGCACTGCTGTTCCTGACCTTGGGGCTCAGGGGGCCCAGGGTCTGCAGGAGGGAAGGAGGCCAGAGGCAGACAAACAGGGAGACAGATATGGAGACAGAGAGACAGAGGGTGGGGGGAGGAGGCCCTGGATTGCCCTAGGACCTAGTTCTTCACTTTGTTTTCTTAAACTTCTTTTCCTGATTATAAAATTGGCCGGAGCAGGGCTCCCTGCTGGGTCCAGCCAAATCCTGGCCCTGTGGACCCCAAGAGTGGCCCCTGCAACATCAAACATGCCAGGCCTGGCCCTCCCTCTGCCCATGAGACAGAGTATCCTTGTGGGCTCTGGGAAGACGTGCTTGGCACGGAGCTGCAGTGGACGGGCGATAAGGGTGGCCTTCAGGACTCTGCCTCCCTCTCTGCTCCATTCCTGGCGGGGGTGGGGGTTCCCACAACTGTCTGCTTAGCTCAGGCTTCAGCTGCCAGCCCCCCGAAGGTACCCTGCCATTAATCCTTGGTGGATTCTCCAGGCCCCTTCCCAGAGGTGGCCCACCGATCTGTGAGACACGGAGACCTCGGTGTCTGCACTGGCTCCCAGGCTGTTCTGCACACCCGCCCCCCCCCCCTCCGCCCCGGGAGTTCACTACACCCCAGGTTACTGTCCACTGTACTCTCACCCGAGGGGCAGGCCAGGCAGGGTCCGTGGCCCCTCTCCAGAGCAGCAGCTGAGGCCTGGATCGGGACTCCCCCTGGCCATGCTGTGCAGACCTCCTCTCCTGGCCTCAGTTTCCCCACCTGTCAAAGCAGGCACTGAAAATGGCCAACCCCTTTGGAGCCATAAGACTAAGCATGTGACTCTGTGACTGTGACTTGGCCATTCCACGCGCAGGTGTCTCCCCCAGAGAAATAGAAGCATTGGCCCCAAACGGACCGGACAAGAATGTCCTCCCACCAGGCGGCCCCCGGGCCCACTCTCAGAGGGTGACGCCCACCCGCCTGACCCGCAGGTCCACAGAGGAGCACAGCTCAGCGACGCTAAGACTTATCTCATAACAAGTTATCGCTTATCTGGAACTGGCATTAACTGGGTCTCCTGAGTTTTTATTTGTTAAATCTGGAGAGGACTGTGCTCCAAGAGGGAAAGTGACGGGAAACCAGGTCTGGGCCTCAGGCCTCAGCATGTGGAAGGGGACCTGTGGGCTTGGAGAAAGCCAGAGATCCCTGCGGCTCCTGGGCACCTGGCACCAGGCTTCCTGAGCAGCCGCCCGACTGAGGAGCAGGGGTCTGAGCTGGGGGGCAGGGGTCTGAGCTGGGGGGCAGGGGCCTGAACTGGGGTGCAGGGGCCTGAGGTGGGGGGCAAGGGCCTGAGGTGGGGAAGCAGGGGCCTGAGTTGGGGGAGCAGGGGCCTGAACTGGGGGGGGGGGACAGGGGCCTGAGTTGGGGAAGCAGGGGCCTGAACTGGGGGGGTGGCAGGGGCCTGAGCTGGGGGAAGGGGTACAGGGGCCTGAGCTGGGGTGCAGGGGCCTGAGGTGGGGGGTGGCAGGGGCCTGAGCTGGGGTGCAGGAGCCTGAGCTGGGGGAGCAGGGGCCCGAGTTGGGGCTGTCTCCGGAAGGCAGTACAGCCAGAGTGACCAGGGTCAGAGGGTCCTGTGGCCCTGGGTACCCATGGGAAGCCCTCGTGGGTGCTGGGTCCCTGAGACCTGTGCTCCAGGTGGGCAGTTCGGGGTTTTGGCCAGATGGGGCTGTGCCCCATGGCTCGGAGGTGGGACAGGCGGGGCCGTGGGAGGGGTGGGAGAGGAGGACAAAGAGTTAAGCCTGAGCCCTGGCAGGCCCTGCCTCTGCGTCAGGGCTTCAAGGCTGGTCTGCGTGACTCCCCCTGGGGAGATAATATTGGCTTCTTGATATTTTCTTTCTCTCTCCCTGGCCGTATCAGGAACACGCACCGGCCCTGGGAACTTTCCTCTGCCCGCCAAGGCCATCGTGCAGGCGGCCCTTCCCAGGGCACCCTTGGCCTTTCCCGGAGCCGCCCCCCTCTGGCAGAACCAGAGCTGCTTTGTCTGGACTGCTGACCTGGCAGCCCCGGCCTGGGCCTCGGGGGGACCATCTGAGCACCTGGCCAGAACCTGGGCCGCTGGCTGGCCACACAGGCATGCACACACACTGGCACACCCCCCCATGCATGCACCCTCACACACGTACACGCACACTCACACACGTCCACGCACACTCACACACATACACGCACACTCACACATGTACACGCACACTCACGTACACGCACACTCACACACATACACGCATGCTGAGCCTGCCCCTCTCCTCCCACTGCCTCTGGGGTCCAGCCACCAGGCTGAGCCCAGGTCCTCGGCCAGCTGCCCCCAGGGTGTCCACAGCTGCCGCAGGGCCCCTGCAGTGGCCTGGGGCGTCGGTTAGGAACTGAGAACGCTGGAGTGGGGCTCAGCCGGAGACCAGCCAACCCCTGCCCACACGGGCGCTGGCCGGGCCTGTGGGGCCCTGGGCCCGGCTCCCCTACTTTGCTGAAAGGGACCCAGGTTAGCAGGCTGAGCTCGAGTCCCGGGGATGAGGGCCAGCCAGGGTCAGAACCAACATCCTCCAGGTTCAAGGTGCCTCCGAGGAGACCCTTTCCCCTGTCCTAGTGGACGGAGAAGCCACCGGGCCTGCCTGGGCTGGGGGGACCGTGGGGTGCCATCTCCCCGGGAAACAAGCCCCAGCCCGTGGCCCACATGGGCTCACTCACTACCTCTGAGTTGGGTGGGGCTGGGAAGGCTCAGTGGACCCAGGATCTGGGGAAGGGGCTGGGCTTGGGCTGCCATCCCGGCTGCCAGGGCTGAGGACAGCGCTGGTCACAGAGGAGAGGAGAGGCAGGGCCACTGCGTGGCCAGTCTGGAGGGCAGAGCGGGGCCCGCAGGCAGTGGGAAGAGTGTGAGCACGCATGTGTGGGTGAGGACCCTGGGTGCGGAGTGGACTTGGAGCCGGGCCCTGCGTGGACTGGGTGGGAGAGAGCGGGCAGGGGCCGTGAGGACCGATGCTCAGAGGCCCTGGGCCTGTGCCCTGGGGGAGCGGAACCTCTCCCCGCCTCTCTCCCTCCCCACGGGGGGTTGGATCAAATTGGCAGCAATGCTGACAGTTGTCAAGTCTGGAGAGGGGGCTCAGGAGCAGGCGGAGGGCCTGGCCTGGGTATATGGGGGCAGAGGGGCAGGGTGTGGGGAGGATCAAACCCTCCCTGAGGGCTGGGCTTTCCTCCAGAGACCAGAGAGGGTCAGCACCCACTGGCCACCCGCCTTGCTTGGGCTGCACACAGGGGCAGGGTGGGCAGGCTGGCAGTGCCACCCGGGGCCGGGGTTCTGGGGTGAGGTCAGCATGTCCAGGTGACTGCCACTGTGGGTGTCCACGGGGGCCACAGCCCCTGTCCACCCGCGGTCCTCAGCCTCACCGCCACCCCAGCCGTGCAGCCCCCACTCTGACCTGCAGTCCCCTGCCCTCCGCCCTTGGCCTCCAGCCCTGCCGTCTGCCGGGGCGGCCACTTGACCAGAGTGAGGGATGGAGTGGGGTCATGGAGAGCAGGTATCACTTGACCCACCATGTGGCCTGGGACACTGTGGGGTAGGGGCGGAGACAGACACCTGAGAACCTGGGGTTGGGGGGGCAGAGGGGCCTGGGCCGGGGGTCCTCAGTCTCCCCTGGGCCTGACCCAGGGCTGTTTGGTTCTGTGTTTCCGGGGGTGGAGGCGGGTGAAGACGCTCTGAGGGGGCCGTCCACTGGCCACTCGGCTCGATGGGACCTGAGGAGTGTGTTTTGACACGAGTGCCCTCAGCCGAGCCGGATTCCAGAGGCTGGTGGGAGGCAGCGGCTCTCCCCACGCCTGAAGGAACACGAGGATTCCCATTTTCCCCAGTGACAGAGCACATGTCGCCCTTACGGAGTGGCACGGATACAGAGAAGAAATCACCGTTTTTGCCACCAGGGGACCCTGTTCACCATTTGGTTTTCCGTCAGCCTGCTTTCCGGCATCCTCTTACCGACATCACACGGGCGTGCACCCGCCGCCCCTCCTGTGACCCTGGCACCCTCTTCTGGGCGCCCACAGTGTAGGATGTGGGTCTGCGGCAGGTGGTTTCACAGAGATGCTCCTTCCTGGGCCTTGTCGACCGGGTGTCTGAGTGTCTCCCTGCGTTCAGGCCACCGCCACACAGTGGCCACATGGCCCTGCCAAGCCTGCCGCTTGCCCAGCCTCCTCCAAGGCTCCTGCCCTCCTCGGGGCAAAGATCCCCCCCACCGTGACCACAGCCCACACACCACCCCGTGAACCACTGGCTCTCTGCCCCAGGCCCTTTGCACCAGTTGCTCCTCTGTCTCAACCTCCAGTCCACTCAGTCAGTCAGTCTTGGTGGGCACCCCGGCCACCCACTCTAAGTGTCAGGCTCTATTTTATTTCCCTCCTCCACCCCCCACACCCCACCAGGCCGCGCTTTCCACGCCTCCATCCTGCCCTTTTCGAGCTCTGCCACTGGAGGGCGTGCACCTAGAGCTGATGCTATCATTGAGGCTTCCTGAGCGCGGAGCCCAGCAATCCGCAGGGAGAGGGTCCCGTTTCCCCATCACGGGCCCCCCATGGCCTGCTTGAAATCACTTTTCTGCCTGGCACGGTTAGATGGTTAGAGTCCAGGTCAGGCACATGCCCGGGTTGCAGGCTCGATCCCCAGTAGGGGGCGTGCAGGACCAATGATTCTCTCTCATCATTGATGTTTCTTCCTCTCCCTCTCTTCCTTCCTCTCTCTGAAATCAATAAAAACATTTTAAAAACTGACTTTTCTGCCATCACTGAAGCCATTAGGGAGTCCCGGGGCCCGCCCGGCCTGGAGCCCCTCGAGGTGTGTCCCCAGCCACGCTGAGTCTGGCCCGAACTGGCTCAGTGCTTCCCTAGCCCCTGCTCTCTCAAGGGCACACCTGGCCATGGAAACTTGGGTGCACAAATATTAAGTTGAATCAGTTGTTTTGAAATCCAGGAGCTGGAGCATCGGTGGGGGCCCCATGGAGCAGAGACCACCAGGGGTCCCGTGTGTGTGGCCACACTGGGGCGACCACCCACCCTCACGCAGGGTTTTGGGCTGAAGTGGGATTCTCAGTCCTTTCCTGCCCAGCTGGGGAGGAGGTCAGGCTGCTGGTCTTTAAAGCTCCAGGTGTTGCCAATTTTTAAAGGATCAAGAAGGCGAGATTTACACACCGGCCACGTGGGGTCACCCTTGGGCAGCCCATCTGGGCTCCTAGGGCGGTGTGCGTGTGGCCAGGCTCACCCCAGCCAGGCATTACCGGTCACCCTTGGGCACTTTTGTTCCCCATTTCTCAAATGAGGAAGTGGGTTCCAGATATCCAGGCTCCCCGGGGTGGGGGTTGGGGGGAGGCCGATGGCCTGCCAGCTGGGCTCGGGGCAGGGAGTGGGTTTCTGATCACCATCCACATTCACACCTGTGTGCATCCTCATATCCCCTCATAATTGTTCAATTATGAAATGTCTAACACGTGCGAAAAGACCCGCCTCCCAGCTGAAGAAATCCCTACTCTCTCAGCTGTCCAGACCGGGGCGTGGTGTCGGGGGGCGGGGCGGGGAGCTGGCTCTGACTTCTCAGTTCCTCTCTGCAGGGTTACAGCAAGAGGAAGGGAGGGAGTGACCCGAATCTGTACACGCAAGGACTCAGCTGAGCCCGAGGGCAGCAGCTTGTGGTCGGAGTGGAGGAGGGAAGAGCACAGGCCCTTGGCGGCGCTCCAGGGCCTGTCCACCTGACTCTTCCCGAGGAGCCGCCCTGGGGAAGCCTCGCGGCTCCTGCACTCAGCTTTGTGCTGCCTTCATCATTGGAACAGGGACAAAGGTGTTTGTCACCAGGGATCGCTTTTGCAGACAGTCACTAGGCTCTAGTATTTTCCATGGTACCTAAGTCACCCAGGGGGAAGAGCCGAGGGGTCGGCCCTCACGGCCACTCCCTCCAAAGCCTGGGCACTTCTCTGAAGTTATCGCTGAACCAAAGTCCAAGTGCAGAGCGGGCGGTGCCTTCACCCGACGGGAAGGGACGGGACAGGACGGGAAGGGAAGGGACTGGCTTCGATTTTGTCCTAAATTGGCCCCCGAGGCTAGGTTATCTCTAGGGTGAAAAGGGAGAGGCACTGGCCAGCGTGACTCTCAGCTGCTTCCTAACTCAGGAGTCAGCTTCTTGGACCTCCACTGAAGCAGGACGTCTCCTTCTGGGGGGCTGGAGACCCAGGCCTGAGCCCCGCCTCCAGCCCCCCGGCCGAGCCCCCTTGAAGCTGGCCTGGAGCAGGCTGGGGCTCACCGAGGCCGCCTATGGGCTTGTCTGCAGCCAGCAAGCCCGGGCCTGCATTTGGGGTGTGTTTGGGGTGCAGTGCTCCTAGTCCCTGGCCTCCAGGCACCTCCTGCTCAGCACCTGCTCCCAGGTCCCTGCCAGGGACTTTCATCCCCCGAGGCCGATTCCCCAAACTCCATCCTCTGTCTCCACCCAAAGCCCAGCCCTTGGGGAATGGCACGCAGGCCCTGGATGGAGGAGGGGGCCCGTGAGTCCTCCTCGGGCTGCCCACCTTCCCCACCTCCTTCCTGCAGCCTCTGGGCCCTCCCTGCCCTGCCTCAACACACCCCTGGAGGCCACCCCCCTGGAGAGCACACGCAGCCTCCGCTCAGCGTAAGGCCCGGTGTGGGCCCTCCTGTTTCCACATGTGCACGTGTGTCCGTGCCTGTCTGGGCCCCGGAGCAGAGGGCAGCCCCTGGCGGTACCACAGAGGCTGCAGGGAGGGCACAAGCTGCCCCCATCACCTCCTGGCTCCTGGGCTTCTGTCAGGAGGCAGCCTGGTCTAGGGTGTGAAGCTGCCTGTGCCCATCCTGACTCAAGCT
>NW_005871303.1:1541945-1543954 GCF_000147115.1 Myotis lucifugus
TGTCCACGTGCAGATGACATGTGGTAGAACTGTCCACTTGAACCCTATATGATTTTATTGACCCATGTAACCCAATGAAGTCAATTTTTTAAAAACCTGCCAACAAATCTTGCTTTATCAGGAAAAAAGGTTTCATGAAGAACGGAAGCCACCCCAGCCTCCTCCATCAGGACGGCCACGTCACCAGGCTCCCCTTCTTGGAAGCGCAGACTCACCGCACGCACAGGCAAGTGGGAGAGGGGGATCTGAAAACGCTCATCTGCCCCCAGCACCCTGTGCAGAGTGAAGTCAGCAGCGGCCGGCCCACACTCCGGCTGAGGACAGCCTGCTCCCGCGGGCCCAGGGTGGCGTGGGCCACCAAGTGCTGTCCACCTACCGTATCCTGGCCACACTCTCCCCCAGGGCCCACTCCCCAGCAGCATGCAGTGAAGGGCAGGGGCGGCCCAAGGCTGCCCACTGTGCAGACTTCCTCCTTGGGCCAACACAGAAGGTGCCTGCCTGCCCCACATGCCCAGGCCCTCAGCTGCTGCCCCCATGGCCCTGGGCACCTGTCGCCCCACCTGAAATATCCACTGAAACAGCCAGCGACATTCTGAATGGCATGTAGAGCCGCTTCCCCCTCTGGGTTGCATAAAGCACAAGGTTATAATCCCCTTTGTCAGCTCCTGCGTGGACCAGAGCCCCGGGCTATGTCAGACCACGCTGAGGCAGTTGCTTCACATCTCATCACTTCCTCTCTGCTGCCCCTCAGCAAAGGCAGACCACACCGTGACATCACTTCCTGCATTCTCAAGAAAACAGCTCACCAAGCCCAGGACCCCCACCGGGGAACCACCCCGTCATCACAATTCCTGCCGGCCCCTTGGACTCTGAGCAGAAGGTGTGGCCTGCACCCCTCCCCCACCCCCACTGTCTCAGGCCCGAAGCTGCGACCTGTGCCCTCATAGGGTGGTCATTCTCTGGCAGCACGGGGCCTGGGCACTTCCGGAACTCAGGACCACTGCAGACCCTTGGTGCTCTCAGAACCAGGCGTGCACCCTCAGGACCCGGCCTGCACCTTGAGGACTGTCTTCTGCTCCCTGACTTGGCCCTGGGCCCGCTGTCCATCACATCCGGGCGGTGACACCTGTAACTGTCTGCAGCCCCCGGAATGTGGGCCCTGGGGCTTGGTATCTGGGGAAGCGAGATGGTGAGTTCTTGGGGAGGGGGCACTAGATTCCTCTATGCTTCAGGGTGTGTTTTGAATATTCCATAGTAAAAAATAATCAAGCCCTGGCCAGGGTTGCTCAGTGGGTTGGAACCTCTCCCTGTACATCAAAAGGTGGTGAGTTTGATTCTTGGTCAAGACACATACGCTGGTCCAGGTGTGCAGGAGGCAACCACCAATGTTTCTCTCATATCAATGTTTCTCTCTCTCCCATCCTCTCTCTAAAATCAGCTGAAAAATTTGTAATTAAAAAAAAAAAAAACTAAATGTGGGTTCTCCCTGGTTAGAGACCCTGCTTGCCCCACCCATTGCCATACCCCCCACTATGGGTCTGAGCTGCACAGAAGGGAAAGCAGTGCCTCCCCATAATGCCCACAACCAATTCCTCTACTTCCTGGGGGGTGGGCATGGAGGGCCAGCCTGGTCACCATACCTGGACGGTCTCCTGCAGAATGGCCAGCGCCTGCTCCTTTTCCTCCAGCAGCTGCTGCACCCCAGTGTTCAGGTGCTTCCGGGGCCCACCGGCGGGGTCCCGACTGAAAGGCAAACAGCTGGCCTTTAACCGGGCAGCTGGCAGGAAAGGGTGGCTGGGGTGCAGTGGCAGAGGGTTCAAGAGATGGAGCCCACCCTCTGCACGCACAGTGTCCCGTCTTCTCTGCCCTCTGACTCTGAAGGGTCTTCACGCCGGAAGGCACTGGGGAGCTCGGCAGGCCTTCGAGACAAGTAGACATGACTCAGGTCCCCGGATCAGAGAGGCGCCTCGCCAGCAGCAGCACACGGGGCGAGGGCGAGCCCGGCCCGG